>NW_015112932.1:239652-269069 GCF_001443285.1 Poecilia latipinna | reverse complement strand
CATTTCATTTCATTTCATTTCATTTCATTTCATTACAAACCAAATGATGTATGACCGATGTTTGTTTCTGATTCTCATGTGGGGCGTCTGCTGTTTCGCTGCAGCCTCATTTGATCACAATAGTCTCATCAATCCATAACCTTAGAAGGACCAACAGGACACTCAAAGCCAACCTGATTGTTCAAACTGGTTTATCTAGTTAAGGTATTTCTCATTTTAGCTGGTTACCAAAACGAATAACACAAAATAATTTTAAAGAAATGTGTAACCATAGATTCAGCACTAAAGTGCATTGACTCAGTATGTATGTGTGTGGTCCTTTGTGCTCCTGGAAATGTCCACATTTAGGTGCTTTTCTTGCTCAGTTGAGTTGTATAATTGTGCCTAAATGCAAACAACTGTTATTTTATAGAGCCTGGCAGAACAGAAATGCCAGGAGAAGCGTGATTGCTGTTTTTTTTATAGAAGAGGTTTACAGTTTATGAAGTTGAGTTACTACTTTTACGGTTACTTCGGGTTATAATTGTTTCATAATACTAACAGTGATCTGATATATGTAGTTTATAAGTGACTTTCTTGCTTCAGGTCCTTGGTTGGCAAAAGTTTAATGTCATCACACAGGTGTGTGGTAATATGGTTCACTCTGGACTTATTGTTAATCTGCTGCAGGATAAGGCATCCAATAAAAAAGAAAGAAAGAAAAAACCTGAGAGAAAATTTGCACCTAGTTCATGGTGATCTATGTGACGGACTGGAGACCTGTCCAGGGTGTAACCTGCCTCTCAACCAGTGATTGCTGGGATACCACAACCCCTGTGCTGACCTTGAACAAGAGAAACCGACTCGAGTGCAAAAAAAAAAAAAGAAAAATGGACCCCTATAGTTCATGTTGAACTCTTTTCACCTTATGTTTGACTTGAGGAACCTGGCAGCGAGCCCAAAGAAACACTGAAGAGTTCAGAAAACTCCACAATGTAAGCAGACTGCAGTAAAAGATATATTGGATGTGAGAAGGCTATCATTAAGTCGGTTCTTTTTAATTTTCTTAAAAATTCTTGGTATCAGTTTTGCTCTTGGAATCATACATTCCTGCAGGCATTTCAAAACAATAACAGTTTTATGACCAAAAGTGAAAAAGCGAGGTTTTTTTTGTTTTTTTTTTAAGTTCAGATAGCATTTAGTGGTGAATTATTGGCAGCAATCTACATTAGACTCTAGGTAAATGTTTAGCAGCATGATTTCTATTTATATTATGTGATTATTTTTGTTCAAATTAAGGCCTGTGTGATGTCAGTACTCATGATGTTACGCTGTTGTGAAATGGTGTTTAAATAACATAAGGCGTATACTTTTCATTACTTACACTGGCAGAAACTTGCACCTAGATGTGTAATTTTTTTTTCAAAACATATAATTTGTGTTGAAATGATAGATGCTCACATTAATGAAAAATGCCACATAAATCCAACTGAAGACAACTATAGTTTCCTGAAAATTTAGTAATTTACTGTTGTTTGCCATTTCCCTCATGTTAACTGTAAATAGGTCCTTTTTTAAAAAACACTATTTAATTTCACCACCCAATCACTTGGTCTGATTGCTACCAGACCCATAGAATCAAGAAAACACAAGAATCTGCTTGACAACATGAAATACGTTAAAAGATCTTTAAAAAAAAAAAAAAGAAGAAGAAGAAGCAACACATCATGCCCCAGAAACCAGCAAATTTATAAAGGAAACCATCAAAATTTGAAAAGCTGTGCTCCAATCAAATCCTAGGCCTGCTGCAAAGGTGTTTTCCCACATTGGACACCATAAACTATGAATAAGCAAAACTAAAGACAAACACATTGATAAAATGATAAAACCATGAGAACTGCAACATGAGTGAGTGAAGCACACACTTTGGTAGGACAAGGTGTGATGTGGAGAGTTTTCTGAGTTTTATCTTTCATTTACTAAAAGAGGGAAATAAGATTTGAAGAGTCTTCATTGCTTACAGGTTTTATTAGCATTTTTAATGTGGTACATTTGATACAGACAAGACTCCTGTTCAGAAGTCATTTCGAATTCAAAGCAGTTTCCTGGCCTTTTGGCTTCACGGCAACTCATTAAATTGCAGCATCTAGCACATTTAGTAATTTACTGGATCAAGTTAATTACCCCTGAAATACTTACTCTTCCTTTATTCTCTTTGTTCCACTCTTTTATTCAGTGAACTTTCAGGAGTAAACATGGATAAATTCTCACACACACACACACACACACACACACACTCACACATGGAGAGACAGCATGGACACTGACATGCTCACAAGCCAGCAGAAAAACACCTTAACCTCAAACCACATGCTAGGTGCAGACAGGACCACACATACTGTCTCGCACACAAAATGTTTGGAATGCTGTAAACATTTATTTCGGTTGAAAAGAAAATTTTTGTGTGAGTGCGTGTGTGCGTGCATGCTCGTGAGTGCGTGCGTGTGCGTGTGTGTGCACGCATGCATGTGTGTGTCTGTATATACAATGTGTTATTCAGAAGGAAAGTAAAGTATTTCTCCACATGTGGGCCACCAGATAGAGATCAAACAGCGACATAATTTAAGCTTGTTGTGCACAAAATTGGATAAGTTTATGTAGGAAAAGGAGCAAAGTCATCGCTTGTCAATGAAATTTACCAAACCATCTGAGATTTGGTTCTTAGAGCTTTTTCAGAAAAAAAAAACTCTTATGTTTCTCAGTTTTAGAGACCATAAAAAACCCCATAAAAACCTTTCTGTTTTGTAGACTGAGGTCCAAAATGTGTTTTAATGACTATGCGATAATATCAACTTTTGGTCTGATGTTGTTCTCACCTTTTCAACGATTTTACTTGAAATAAGCACTAAAGACACAAGTATATAAGTTGCGAAAAATACTTACACCATGTTTTAGTGTTGTGTGTTTATTAAATACCAAGACAGTGTCTGTGCATGTTTGCTCTGTGCGGTTCAGGGACCTCCCTGACAGTCTGTCAAGCTCAATCTGGCCAAGGAAGGACACACAGATAGCTTGCTGGGGGTGAAACATGTGGTCAAACTCTGTCTTGTCTCCCTCAGTTTTTCCCTTTTTTTATACCTCCCCATGCATGATCCTTAAAGGAAAAATAAATACCATGTAATTATCTTTCTGTAGTGCAGTCCCCATATAACGTTCCTTGCACAAGTATTTATTCCCTTTGATGAGAGACCAACACAAGGAAGAGCATGGGTTAGGCTATAAAACAATTTCCCCAGCTTTGAACATCCCACAGATGAATATTTAATTTGTAACTCCAAAATGGAAGCAGCATGGCAAAACTGTAAATCTACCAGAATCTACCAAGTCATGGTCAACAGAACGGAAGACCATGATATCCCAGGAAGAGCTGCAGAGACCTACAGCTCAGACAGGTGAATTGCTTAACTGGACAATTATTAGTTGTGGATCTTTTTGAAAGAGAAAAAGACATTACTGAAAGAAAGCCATAAGTAGTGAAATATAACATCTGTTACAAGCACCATCACCATCATCATTACTCATCACCACTGTCAACAACTCTTGCAATGAAAACTTGCTGAACATGAGTTACAATAACGTTGGGTTTCCCTTTGGGATTAATAAAGTACTTTTGAATTTAATTTGAGACACGTGGAAGAAGGCGCTTTGATCGGATGAAGCCGATTTTGAACTTTCTGACCTACGTGCAAAAACAACTGAAGAGGCAGAAAATTAAAACTGAACATGACCCTGAATACCCACAGCGAAACATGGTGGCATCTTTTTCTGCTTAAGATTTTCTCCAGCAAGGACAGGGCAGTTAAGATCACGAATGAAGTTAAACACAAGGTAGTTCTGTTTTTATTTGCTGTTGTTTTTTTTGTTTTTTTTTAACTATTATAGGGTGCATAAGACCTGAGACTGTGGGGTGAAGAGTCACTTTCCTGCAGAACAACCCAAAAACACACAGCTTTTAACTAGTATACAATGATTTAAGTCAAAGCATGTGTTAGAGTGGCAAGTCTTGAAAATTGCTGTTCACATGCACTCCCTCCATCCAATCCAACTGAGATTAAACTACTTTGCAAATACAAATGTGCCAGCATTTTGGGTTTTAGGTGTGGTAAACCATTAGAAACATACCCCAGAAGACTAGCAACTTTAATTGCAGCACAGCTGGCTTCTACAAAGTGGAAGGGCTGAATACAAATACACATCTCCAGACTTTTACTTATCAAACAAAACAAAAAAAAAACTGAAAACCATGCATCATCCCCCCCTCCCCATTTCAATTATTGAATACTCTGTGTTTGCCTGTCATATCCCCCTAAAAACATTGAAGTTAGTGTTGTAGCATAATAAAATGTGAAATTAAAGGACACTGTATCTGTGATACAGTAGAACTGTAATTTAGCCAAAACGTGGCAGTTTTGTTCTTGGCAAGAAAACTTTGAAGTCCCATTCATTTGTAATAATAACTAAGCAGTAAGTAAATTATGTCTCTAATGTAATAAGTTTTTACCGTAAAAAAAGAAATAGTGAAGATTTTAACATCTAAACTGCAACAAAGTACTCATTTTTTGACTCAGAGAGCAGGCCGTTTTGGTTTCCATGGCAGAGGTTACTGTCTGACAGAGCTCTGACGTGGAACAAGGCCTAAGCACAATCCTTGGTATGCTTGTTTGTTTGGCTGCACATACACATTTGAGTGTCTAGGTGTTGCAATGCCCACCTCAGGAAGCTGGAGCAAGCCTTCAAACACACATACACACCCATGAACGCACACTGACTCATGCACACTTTGGCTCCGCACTCATCCTGGGTGGTCTGCGCTGCAAATGTTTATGATCCAAACCCAGCTAATCTAACTGGCTTCTTTCAGTGAGTTGAGAATGATTTACAAGATGCAGCAGCAGGACAGAGGAGGCAGAGGAAATCGTGGGGAGATCTCAAGGCTCCATTTCAAGTCACTCTGTGATTAGACCTGTTCCAGTGTCTGGAAGTCTGATGGCACACCCTTTTCTTTGATCCTGACAAGCATTTCAGCAGTCTTTTATGAGTTTTTCCTTTGCCTGTATTACACAGATCTGTGTTGTTGGTTATCACTGACAGACTGTTGTAACATAAATTTGGAATTCATCCATTTTTCATAAATGAATACTACTGTCTTTCTAAATAAGACTGCCTCTGTTCACATCAAGCACATGGAGTGGCATGTTATTGTCTTGTTTTGCTTTTTATTTATTACCAATTCAATCATGAATAATAAAGCACATTTTAGGTATATTTTTTTTCAGTTCAGACCCACTTTTGCTTTTTCCACTGCCTTAAATGTTTCTGGTATAGATTCAATAAGTTGTTGTAAATTTCCCTCTGAAAGATTGGTCCAGAATGACATCATAGTATGATGCAGTTCCACCACATTAGAATCAGAATAGTTTTATTGGCCAAGATTGTGTCCACAAGCAAGGAATTTTACTTTGGTTTGCAGGGACTCAGACTGTAGAAGCATTAAGTATAAATAGATACATTTTAAGGAAACAAAATTTTTAAGCTGTATTTTACATATCCCGCAACTGATGTTTAGTCATTTTTAAATCAAAGTTGAATTTTAACTTAAATTTAACTTTTTTATATAAACTTGCGTTCTTTAATGTGTATCTTAAATTAGTTTCTCTAATGTCCAGTGGCTGTAGAACAAATGCATAGTATTACTCCTATTATCCTGAAGAAACTCTTATCCATTTTGAGCTAATTCTTAGCTTCCAGCTAGCAATGCAGCACAGCATTGGCTTTTTCAGCAGCAGCACTTTCTGCTGTCATCATAGCATCAATTTAATTGTTTTTAGACAAATAATAGAGTCAAACTACTTTTCCCCCTTTTACGTCCCGTTTTGCCCACCTGGTTATGAGCAAGTAATAATGAGCAGTCAAGCTCATCTCCTTTCCAGAGCAAACAAAACCAAAGCTACATTCCCCAATCTCAATTTGCTGTTACGTCTCAGCTCTATGCATTGGGAGCTCTCAGTCATGAAGTCTGGAGAAATGGCCATGCGGCGTCTGTCTGCAAAAGTTCTCATACCACTTTTCAAGTAGATTTGCATGAAAACATGCTAAGTACAGTGTCAAAACAGTATTAACAGATTTTGCTAGCAGTCACTGTTATTTGCTTGACCACTGATGAAAATGTGTTTTTTTTTTATTCAAATTACGACTTGGCTGGGCAATACATGACTATGGTTATTTAAAAATCATGAAGGAATTTTTTTTAATTTAATTGTGTTATTTTATGTATTTTTAAATGTTCTACTTATTGCAATAAGGTTGTATATAATCAAGTTACAGTATAATATTGTTGAATAAGCTGAAATAAAAAAACCCACAAACAATATATTATTATTATTATTATTATTATTATTATTATTATTATTATTATTATTATTATTATTATTATTATTATCTAAAATGTGTAGACGCCTATGTAGAAACTGACATTGATTTTTCGCAGGAACCACATTACAGAGGGAGTAGGTTTCCTTACGGACATGTTTCACTGAACGCTCCCATATGTCATCATTCAATGCTATCCGATAGCTTGTTTCACATTCTTCTTCTAAAATAATTAAGGACATTGTTTATTTTTTTCTCACCGTAGCACAGTTAATCTACTGTTTAAGTCTGGAGAGACGAATCCTGTCGCATTTACACTGTCTATAGAGCAATGCTGTTTTGCAAGTCGATGCTTTGTTAGTTAGCTAAGTGCTGACTGCTACGCTGACATCAAGCAACTTACATGCGTCTGCCACCGCTGTCATCCAGAGACAGCAGATCATCTTGGATCAAGAACACTGACACAGGTAGGCATCGTTTACTTAGTCGATTTTAGATACTTTATTTTCTTCTGAGTACCTCTTTAATGATATATTCGTTCACTCATCAACGTAGAAGACCAGTTGCTGCCTGTTGAAATCATAATCATAATTGCCTGTATGTGCATGCTGTGTCAATGCTTAAATATTTGATTGAAAGTGGCTGATTTACATCGTGTTCGTTCTTGGCACGTATTAAGAGTCCCATCAAATGAGTTTAATCGAACAGTTTTTGCAAGTTGCGACAAATGTTAAAATAGTTTGTCCATCCTTGCAGTATTGAAATCTACTTTGCGCAGCTCAGGGTCACAGTGTGCTGAGTCTTTTCCAGCTTTTTGGACCTAATGCCAATAAATCGTAAATATTTGACTACTTTTATTATGTTGCGTAGTTTGGGCATTTATTCCACTAATTTTAAACATAAACATAAAGATGACAGATATGTATGTTCTACTCATACATATCCAAACATGATATATAAGTGAAAGATGACTCACCCTATGAAGGCAGGGAAAGGCTCAGCTCCAATGGAAACATTCAAGCTCAATTATCCATATAAAACTGACCTTATATGATCATTTTCCCTTGTTTGGTGCCCACTGAGCAAAATACCTTCATATCTTTATCAAAAGTCTCAAAAAATATAACTTATCTCAAGATTTTAGGTTAGTTTTGACTTTTTTTTTTAATCAATTGTTTGTAAAACTTTGTGTTATTTCTCTACGAGCCATTAGTGTCATTTGGTTTATAGTGTGCTACACCAGTGGTTCTCACATAAACATGGAGTTATATGGAAAAATGCTTCAATAAATGATATTTAATGGCACCTTAATGACTTTAAACCATATGCCAGATTAGAAAAGAATTGTTTGAAAGATTTTTTCAAAACATGCCATCAGGGTTTCCCCTAGTGTATTATAAGCCTGGCGGGCGCCAAGCTTTACTTGTTCCCCCGTCATTTGCTTTTTGTTTTTATTTAAAAAAAAACAACAACAAAGAAAAAACCCTGACAGCATCAGATTGCAGATATGGTAACAAAACAACCTAACTATGAAGGTTGTTCTGTAAACTCTTTCGAAGTAAACTTGAAAATTGCATCTCCTTAAAATCTTAAATTTAAATGTTAATTTAAAATCTTTGAATTTAGCAATGCTGAAACCATTAAATTGCTGCCTTCAATTTTGCAGCATTGATATTTTCTTGGTTCATTTATGCCTCAGGCTGTTTCTAAATGTGATCAGCATTACATCGCACTTTTAGATCCACTAACTGATGACTTAATTTGGATTTAACAGAAGTGCAAATGATTGATATTTATTTCAGTTGTATTCTTTTTTTTTTGATTAGTTGTTTTTAAGATTCTATTGTGGGTTTAAGTATTGTCGGCTACGTCTTCCAATAACGTAATTACCCAGCAATATTTTACATTTCCTGTCAACTTAACATCTTTTCATACAAAAACACGGTGGACCGCCTCGGTTCCCTGACCACCGGGCTTAGCAAGTATTCTGTGGTAAACCCTGCATGCTAATGTTTAAAATTAATTTGGACAGACACAGGTCATTTTAGATCACTGTAAAAATTATTGACAGGATCTATTCATTGGCAGTAAACAGATCCTGCTGCATATTTCTGTTACTGTCACTGCAGATTTTTTCAACAGTGAAATCTTCAATAAAACTTGGGAGCTAGGGGTGGGTGAATTGTATTTATCATTCATCATGAAAAAGTTCTTATAAGAATTTCTATTTATCACTGTCTCAATAAATTTCAATTAATGATAAATAAAAAAAATATTATAATAAAATGTTATTTTTACTATTTTCTCCACAGTTTGTTCCATAGTAGCATCAGTAAATATCAGCAAATTCAAAAGTATGATTAATTGTAGTAATTGTGCGCAATTTAATTACATAAACCACACTTCCTGAAGTAAGTGAACAAAGTGACGTTCTGAAGAAGCCTATTTCCTGGCAATGTTTTTTAGAACAGTATTTGTAGAAAACCTGCTAACCTTCGTTGTAAGGGCGTGAAGGCAGTTCACCAGCAGCCCACCGTGTTTTTGTGTTAAAAATGTTAAAAGCTACAAAAATTCAGAAGTGCATGAGCAGGCTTCATAATAATAGCATGTGAGGTAGATGCAGGGACGGCGCGGGTGATGTGCAACCTCTTGTGCTCAGTTCATTGCATCAACTAATAAACCTAGCTTAGTCTGTCTTTGCTGGTACTGGTGTATAAAAAAACCCTATTTAGCAAAAAAAAACAAAACAAAAAAAAACAAACACCAGAGGCATCAGGCAAGTAAAGCCTGGTGGCCCACCAGGCTTATAATTCACTACTTGAAACTTTGATTTGTTTGTTTTATCGTTATTACAATAGTCCCACCAAATATTGCACTAAAATTGTAAGTCCGTGTCGCCCACCCGTACCTGGAGCCACATGCTTTGTTTGCCATCCAAAAACAAACAAAAACTACCTTTGTGTTTGATTTTTGCACAGTCATAAATTATGTTGACAATATATGATCTTATTGCTCAACACTTATGGCTTTTAGTTTGTGTTCTCTAAAAATGTCCATGGCATATAATTTTTTTTTTTGCTTGTTTGTTTCTTCTAGCCTTTTCCTGCAGACACCATGGAGCTCCAGGCGGTGCTGATGGCGGCTGGGGGTGGATCACGTATGACAGATCTGACATACAACACCCCCAAACCCATGCTGCCTGTAGGCAACAAACCACTGATGTGGTATCCCCTGAACCTGCTTGAGAGAGTGGGCTTTGAAGGTGAGAAGTAGGGTCATACATTACATGTGACCCCCACCCATTAACCTACTTTTACTATACCTTCTAACATCTGAGATTCTAAATAACTTTTATCGACATTCATCTTGATTTAAAAAGTCTACGATGACATTGCAAGCACAAATAATCTGACATCCAATTTAAGCTGCATAAAATACGGTTCCAGCAAGCTGTGTCTAATCCAACACACACTGTCAAACCTGGTGTCAGGAGCTCCGTGTGAGCTGTGTGCCCCGCTGTCAGATTAAATGTCTTTGTGGCAGGAGCTGGGGTTGTTGCAGGGAGCTCATTCTTGGTTTCCATATAAAATGTAAAGAAACAAAATGCTGCAAGTTGGTTTATGTGGCCCACATGAGAAGTCTGGAGCATAGAGTGGAAAAACCTACCTTGAAGAAAAAAAAAAACTTTACCTCTCACTTACACATAAGGAATTTAACGTGTGTGTGTGTGTGTGTGTGTGGAGGTTTAGCTTTACTGTTGCTGTGAAATCCATGTTTTAAATCGTGAGTAAAAAAAAAAAAAACAAAAAAAAAAAAAAAAAAATCAATGTTTCTGAAACATAAAAAGATAAAACACAACACAGCTTTTTAATGCACTAATCTAGATGTCCCTTGATTGAATTGCACAAGAACATTTTTAGTTGCTTGAGAGCTTCTTTTGAGTTTTCTCCTTAGAAATCTTAACTGTAACCAGAAGGGATCAGGTTTGAGTTGTGTTGGCCTCGTTTCTCTAAAAATCATTAGTTCGGTGAGATCAAGCAAATCACACCCATTCCTTGTCCCCTATAAGCATTCAGAAATAATATTTATGTTCTCAATAATAATAATAATAATAAAAAAAGTCATTGT
The DNA here is from genome assembly GCF_001443285.1 of Poecilia latipinna. Classification (NCBI taxonomy): domain Eukaryota; kingdom Metazoa; phylum Chordata; class Actinopteri; order Cyprinodontiformes; family Poeciliidae; genus Poecilia; species Poecilia latipinna. The sequence continues at coordinate 258,533 of NW_015112932.1, read as the reverse complement.
TTAGCTTAAAGTCTGGCACATTCCTCATCTTGTTGTGATTCAATATTTACAGTGATATGTTCAATAGAGAATGATCAGTGAGGTTTGAGAAGGACATGCACCATATTTGTCCAGATTAAGCTTTATATGTACGTCTAAGCTGGCAATTGAAATCTCCTCTGGTTGAAAGCCAGCTAGGATTAAACGAGAGGAAATTTTGCTTAGATAATTCAGTTTATTAGATAAATAAAATGTTGCAAATAAAAATTTTAAACAAAACCGATAAGAATTCAGGATTCTGCTATCTCAGTGCAGTGTCATTTTCATGCCTTTTAAAATGTTGCACTATACAGCATGTGCAGATTTATTGGCACCCCAGTAAAGATGTGCAAATCTTATTTTAGTTTAATATTTCAAAGTAAACTAATCCATCTTCTACTCTGATTACATCTCTTCAGAGTAAAATCCTACATTGTTATGTTTACAAAAAAGGAAAACACCTTTTTTCAGTCAATGTGTTTTTAAAATGCTTTGACATTTGGATGTTTACTACCAGTTCAACAACATTCAAATATTTTGTTAGTTTAACACAAAAAAAGTTAAGGGAAATTTCTATAAAGTGTAATAATCACTCTCACCTAAAATTACTATAATCACATCTAGACATAATATATCAGGTGGACACCTTGAAAACATTATTCAGCTATTACTCAGACATTAAGCAAGAAGATTGCAGCGGTTTACGAGTGTTTAAAGAGGTCTCAACAGAATTAAAAATCAGCAATTTATAATGTGCAGGAAGTAGTCTAAGAGTGGATGAAGTTGAAAACCACTACACAAGTGCCGAAGCAAATTTACCCTAAGAGTTGTCTGCAAGTTGCTAAAAATAGTCTCTAAAAATTATAAAATATCATCACAGATGGGACTTATAAACAGGCTGTGGCTGCTGTTAAAGTAAAACCACATCTCAGAAAAAAAAAAAACAAAAAAAACCCATTTGCCTTTCATGGGAGTTATGCAAGGAGGAAACCTTTTCTTTCTAATTAACACACAAAGGTCGATTTAACAGAGACAATGGTTTGACATGTTTAATGGTTTAATGATCCTATTTAGAGAGATGCATCTAAAATTTAATCACTGGGCGTTTCATGCATAAAAGAGTAAACGGGTTTCACAAAAACAGTTGTTTTTTGTGCTTGCACACGGTTTAAACACAAGGCCTCTGGTCACTAGAACATACGTCAAATACAACATTCCAGGAAACGGGTCAAAAATCACCTGTGAAACAGGGAGGTGGAAGTATCATGATTTATCATCCTTTGTAGCACAAGACCTGGACAGCTCACCATCAGAGAATCCTCCATGTATCCAACAGTGTCCAGAAGGTGCTTGAGAAAAATGCACATAAACGCACAAAGCTAAGAGAGCTTTATTCTGCAATGTAACACTGACCCATGTAAGTGAATTGCTGTAGATTATAAAAACTCCTGAAATAAGTCAAAGCCCAAACTTTGATCTGGTTGAGATCCTATAGAGTGACCGACAAGCTGAAAATTCAAACATCCCACAGCAGAAAGTGGTGGGGCCGTGTGTCTAAGTGAGATGGTTTTATACCCGACCTCAGGATTTTAGGACAAAAAGCTGCATCACGAGACATAAAGCCGTAACGTTTTAAGCAATGGTAGAATTGAACTGCTTAGGCACCATTGATCCAAAAGGGTCAGCACTGAGACGGTTTTAGGCAAAAATAATGCAGAACTAAACAAATGTACATGAAAATTTCAAAATTCACACAAAAGCACAAAGATAGAACCATAAACAAATTATTTATACAGTTTATGAGATGAAAAAATTGATTTGGGGTTATTTGTCCCAGGAGGATAGCACAATTAGGATGAGCAAACTTTTTCCTTTGCTTCAAATTAGATTTTTGCTACATTTTCAAACATTTTTAAGTACAAATACACATTGTTTCTAGTGACAAGGAAAATATTAAACATCAATCTGTGACCATTTCTTAAAGATCTGGATATTTAATAAGGTGTCCTAACTTTTCCAAGACTGTAGATGATTGTTCTTTATAAAATGACACGTCAAAATTATTGGCACCCCTAACAGTCCCTGTGAAGTACAAGTATCTGAAGCATGTTTGAAATGGTGAATGTGCCTGAAGTTTTGATTATCCGTTCACAACTTCCAATCGAGTCTGAAACCACGTGATCGGACTCGATTTCTGATCACGTGATTGGATTGGGACGTACCAAACTAGAATTATGCCAAACAAGAACTCAGGTTTTTAAACACGCACAGTGAGTAGGAGGTAAAATACAAGGTAAAAAACATCTCTGAAGCTCACTGTGATAAATTTTACAATATTAAAATGATAATAAAGAAATTAAAAACATGGATTTGAATGACACATCTGCTGGGTAATCACCTTGGTTATTTCAAATATTTAGTGTTTTGGTTTTTAAAGTTTTACTAAAAGAATAAGTGCTATTTCAGCAGATGTGTTAGAACAGATATGAAGAAATAAATATTCAGTTTCTCAATTCTCCTTGTTAAGAATAATGACTCTGTAGATGCTGCATGTTGTGAAACCAAATATTTATGAGTTCGTCTGTCCCTTGTGAGCATTGTGCAGTCAGGTGTGTTTTTCCCGTCTGGACTTAAAGGGCAGATTTCTGCCTTTTTTACGCTGTTGCAGGTTCACAAGCTCAGCCTGATTAAGGAAAACCTTCTATTTTCCAGACTTGACAATAAACTGGACTGTTCATTACCTGTAGTTTGGTATTCCTCTAAAAGAAAGTTGCTTTCTATAAGTAATCACTCTGTGTGGCCAGCAGTTTACTATGTGCTGCCTCCTAGCCAGAGCGTTGCAATTAGGTTTTACTGGGCTGACACAGCTAGTCTGAGCAAATGCCCAGTAGAAACGGCTTAGAGACGATGACTCTTATTAGAACAGGCAGACTCTGCAATCTTTGGATTTATTAAGTAGAGTAGCTTGGTTTCTTGCCTCAAAGTCGAAACATTGATTTGAAGCTTGGTGTACTGCCACAGTAATATTTATTTTCTCGGACTTGTCCCTTTGTACTTATCTAACAGGGGCTTGCTTTCTCTGGGTTGTGTTTTTAGAGGTTATAGTGATCACCACTAAAGAAGTCCAGAAGATGATGAGTACAGACTCTAGAATGAAGCGGGACATAAAGATGAAGATGGAGGTCGTTTGTGTCCCAGAAGACGGAGACATGGGCACTGCCGATGCGCTCAGACACATTCAGCAGAAGATCAAGGTTTGTTTACTTCTTTTTAAAACATGCAAACAGAAACTTTTGTTGTATTATAGTGCTCCTAGCACAATAATTATGTCATTTCCATAGTTAAACATATCACCATTTTGTATCATCCCTATATAAACTTTCAACCAAATGAAAGCAGATGGATTAATATTTGGGTTTCTGATTTTGAGTTTGTAAAAAAAAAAAAAAAAGCAACGTGCTTAGTTGTGATCTTAAGACATTAAAAAAAAAAGTTTTTAGATAGAGAGGAGGATAACAGAGAGTGGATAGCAATTTAAGAGGGTGTGTGTTCTGCAGAGTCACCACCAATCATGTCTGTTCCCTCTCCCCAGTTGGCAGCCAAGGCTGATGCAGTGCTTCATTTTTCCTTTATTTTCAAACACGCACAAACATTCACATTCACCCATATAAACCCCATGCTTGGTTGCTATCCATGACCTCCCAACTTCAATTTGCCAGTCCCTGCTCTGCATCCTGCCTGCTGATCCCACCATGCCTCCCCTCATCCAGTTCACTTGAAGCATATGAGCTCATTGTTACGACTCCAGTTCCCTTTGCTGCCAGTGCACCATTCAGTCTCATGCAGGGGATGTGCACATCTGTGCAACATTTGTGTTTGAGTACGTTGGGGTGATTATGCCACGGTTCTGACCTGCCTCCTCTAAACACATTTGTTTGACTGTTTGCGCGTTGCAGAATTGTCCTTGTCTTTGTTCTTGGGGATACAACCATTGAAAATTAGTGGTGCTCCTCGATTGGCTGCTCTTCAAAAGCCAGCCAATAGCATGTCAAGTAGCATTCTGCCTTGGCATTTTAAGCGTCCCACACTGCATTTTCTTTAGAATAACTTAGACATGCTCCAAAAAATAATTTGGGGTTATATTCTACAGAAAAATCTGTAAATAGGTGAAAATGTGAATACTGGACTGTGAATAGGTGAGGGCCAAGTGCACTTAATGTTAGTGTGTTTCAATTATAGTGACTTTAAGTTGCATAGATGCCAAATTGCAAAGAATTGAAAAAAAAAACACCTATATCTCAGTTTTGAATGCAAAAAGCATGAAGCTTATGCTCGATGGCCGTTTCATTTTTGATTCTTTTCGTTTTTAGATACCAGTAGTACATAGATTTTTTTAATTTTTTTATTTTTTCAGATTCTACATTAATAAAATGTTATACTTCCATTTTATTTTGTAGAGTGTTACGCACATTTTCCGATTCTGACATGTCTGTACAGATTCTTGTTACTGCTAAAGATTTCCTTGATCGAAACTTTGTATATCCTCATATAAACACACTTAAGCAAAACTAGTCACTGCTTGCTCCTATTGAGAGTCGCTCAGACTCTAATCCTCCAAGCAGTTCACCAGATTAGAGGCATTGAGTTACACACACTCACACTCTGCGGGGTGATGAGTGAAGAAGTGTACCCGTGGCCTGCCAAATCCAAGCAGACAGATCTCCCCATCTGTCAAAGAGATGCATCAGTGCGGCATAGAAACCCCGACACACCTACTTGTGTCTTTTGGCAAACACCGTCCCACGAGGGGATTTGGTTGAATCTAAAAACAAAATACTTACAGGAATCAGTGTACACTTAAGAGAGAGTACAGTGGGTCATTCCTCCTGATTAATGAAAAGAGAGATTACAGGCAGCATATTTTGATTTGTTCACTCTTCAAACACTGAAGTTGCACAAAGGTGGACGGATATGCTGATTAATGCTTGGATCTTTCACAAAAGGCCAAACAAGTGAAAGGAGTACTTAATATGCTCTTTTTCCTTTGTATGCTTAAACCCTCTTTGACATTTATTTTATTTTTTTTTTTATTTTTTTTTTTTTTATCATTCAGGTTTAATTATGTTGGAAAATCGGGCCAAAAGAGCCAAATGTGCATTGCGAGCTTTGTTTCAAAGTTCCTCCTTTGGTCTACAAATGTTAGTCAGCTTTTAAGACTCAAGAGAAAAGGTGAAGAAAGACCGGCACAAGAGATGGAGCGGCGAGATACTGCAAACATACAAGACTGAATGTCTGTTTTTATTGTATAGCTCACACCACACCCTCTGGCTTTTGTTTCCTCTTTAGGAATTGTGTGTTTAAGCTGCACGTTTGCATTTGAAATTTAAATGGACATCTTTTGATGCGTCGAAAGAAAAATTAAGTCTGTGTCAAGACTTTGCTCCGTATAAATATGGTAAGCTACATAGCAGTGCAAGACAAAATTGATCTGCTTGTAAGGATAGCTGGTTGCCATGGCAACACTAGCAAACAGTTCATTTGGAAGAGAAGTGATGTAGCGGATATTTCTGTGTTTCGTATTCACGTTTTTATCGTGTTAGAACGACAAACCTCTATTTATTCCGGATGATTTATTCGTATAAAATAAATCATCATGAAATGGCGAATAACTGTGAATTTTAAAGACATTTTTAAAATCAAGAAAATGCTTCTTGTGCATTTATATGTACCAGAACTACTTTTGCTTCAGATACATCTGATTTTTGGCAATTATTCTTTTCAAAATAGCTCAAGCTCATTCAGATCGGGATCTGTGAAAAACAATATTAAACTCTTGCCAAAAATTCTCTTTTAGATTTAGATCTTGGCCTTTCTAACACAGGGATGTGCTTGGATGTAACCAATTTCATTTTGACTCCAGTTGTATATTTAGGGGAGTTTGCCTACTGTAAAATAAAATTCAGTCCCTTTCCCAAGTCTTTTGCCTCAAAGATGTTTTCTTGCAGGACTGCTCTTTCTTCTGTTCCATCTATCTTCATTAGATTACCTCTATTTTTTTAAGCAGAGTATGACATTTTCATGGAGTTAATTAGGCTAAAAAGCTGTATTTTGAACTCGTCTGACCACAGCCACGTCTTTGTCAGACTTGCCGTGTCCCCTATGCCTGTGGAAAACTAAAATCAGGACATTTTATCATCATCTTTTAAATACTAAAAGATTATAAAATCACCAACAGATACTTTCACCTGCGGATCTTTGCAGCTCCTTCAGCTATCATGGTTTTCTTGGCTACTTCTCTGATTAATGCTCTTCTTGCCAGGCCTGTCAGTTCAGGTGCATGGTCGTGTCTTAGTAGGCATATAGTTGTGCTACTATTTTCATTTTCAGATTATGGATTTAACAAACATTTGGGAATCAGCTTGGGAACCAAACCCTGACTTAAACTTCCTGTATTCCTGGCACTTCATGATGTTTGTTGTCTAATGTTTTCCGGCGTTAAATTACACACACCTAGGCTCAATTTAACACATAATGGACTTCTGAATACAATTTGTATTTCATACGTAAAGTATTACAGAAGCTAAATATGTCTTCAAGTCATACTGCCCATAAAAATAAGTTTCATTCCATCTGTTTCCGTCCACTTCACAATTATCCATAACTTTGTGTTGTTCTGTGACAAAGTAATCAAAGTTAAAGAGATATATGGTTGGTTGAAAGTTGAATGTGGTATATTTTTATAGTTTCGCTAGGCACTGTACATCCCAAGTTGTGGCCCAAAAACAGTCTACAAGTTACTTGAAGCTGTTGCAACATGCAAGCAAAGATCTGGCTGGATCCAGCTGGCAGCCTTAATTCATTTTATATTAGCTTATTACCCTTCAAGTCTCTTTAAACAAAACACAATGTATCTTTTGAGTTCAATTACTCAAAGTAAGTGATAACAAAGTTTTTGTGTTGTAATTCTTTATCCTAACATAGAAGAAAAAAAAAAAAATATATATATATATATATATACATATATATATATATATAGTCATATTGGAGACACATTTATATTTGGCACAGCGAAAATGTTGTGAACATCATGGCTTTTTCTGTGCGTGGTCAAGATTGTGTACATAGCTCTGAGTTGAAGTCACCTAGCACTTGGATAAGTATGCGTCTGTGTGTGATTTTGTAAGCATCAGTGTGTGTGGTCCTGACCTGTCTGCTGGTCCTGGCTGTGGAAAGGCCAAAGTGCCTCTGCCTCTCCAGCTGACTCCACTCTGCTGTCGCCTCTAGTGTGTGTGTGTGTGTGTGTGTGTGTGTGTGTGTGTGTGTGTGTGTGTGTGTGTGTCTGTGTGGCCTCTGTGTAACCACGCTATTATCCATTGGTGTTTGAATGTATGTGCATGCGTGTGCACATGCCTTTGTGCTTTGTTTCTGAACATGTGTGCAAGCTTGTCAGTGTGTGATAGAGAGACAGAGCAGAGTTGAAAGATCGGAGTCTGTAGATCTTCCGCAGACACCTCCCGCTTTAGCCGGGCTGCTTCCTGTCGCGGGGTCCGGATCAAGGTTATGATTGAAGTTAATCTCGGTTGACTTGATGACCCTTAATCCTGCTGATACCGCTCTTACTCAGATACACTTAAAGAACTGCTCTAAACTCTAAATCATCCGGCTGAAATCAGCGTCACAGCCCTGTTGGGAGTTCTGGAACAGGCTTGAATAAGAGTAGACGTTCACAAAAATGTGACGAGAGAAAGCGTCATACGCAATACAAAAAAACAGCAAATGTAATTTAAGCGAATGTCTAAGTGGGAGCCACAAGTATATCATTTTAGAATAAACAGAAAAGTCATTAATTTTAATTATTTTTTTGATGAACTAAGCATAAATAACTGACAAAAAAGATAATCATGAACTATAACTTTGCTACCTACTGAATATTTAAAAACTCATCAGTTATTTCAGAGCCTCGTTCTTATGAAACGGTTTAAGATTAACTCTGGTTGCGGTTTGTTAACTGTTCATTAGAAATGAAGCTCTCCTTAATTTTCTGTTTTCTCAGCAGAGAAGTATTAGCCAGTAATAAATCATTTACTTATGAGGAGGATTTTTTAAAAAAATGTCATTACTTAGTTATGTATTGGTTAATCAGTGATTTGTTCAGGATTAAGTCATCATTGTTGACGTAACTGTGGATCACTATGATGAATAATCAGCTGGTGATCCACTTCCAGCTTCTTTCCCCTGGACTGATTTAATTTTCAGTTTATGAATGTGTGAATATGGCTCTAATGCGAAGCCCTTTGAGTGACTGTGTTTAATTAGACATTGTCTAATTCTCATTAGACAATGTTTACGTTCAGCTAGTAAGATAATAGTTTGTGATTACTTAACTAGTAGTTGATATATGATTAGTTCATCAAGCTAGTGAATGCTAACTAGCAGTTTTATCATTGGTTCATCATTAGTTATTGTTTAGTAGTTGTTAGTTCAGGATTTATTTACTATTAGTTAATATTAGCTAGTAGTTAAATCAGAATTCATTTGCATAGTGAATGAGCACAGCTTAACAAACAAAACAAGGGTTTAAAATTGTATCATTTGTTGGTGGACTATGGAGGTTTTAATTATACGTGATGCAGTCTGCAAAAAAATACGTATATATAAAAAAAAAATCTTTGAAATTTCGGGATTTTTTCCTATTTCAACATGCGCTTTTGTGCACTTTTTTTTCCTCTCAGTCTGTTTTCTGTGGCAAACAGAGGAACCGTGTCTCTGTCGTTCAGGCTTGTGGTGCTAATGGTGGGATTAGTTGACATGCCGACAGCCTTCATCGTTGGAGACACAAATGGATAACACAGATGCACAAACACAGGCGTGCCCACGTGCAAACGTCTGTCTTATGGCAGAAGATTAGAACGTTGATTGGAATTCACAAGCTTCGTATTTATGTAGATTTTGAAACATTTGTTTCTTTGAATAACCTTGGTTGAGTTATTGTGTGTGGCTCTTGAGCACAGCAGGAATCCTGGCCCGAGGTGAATATGGAGTGAATACAAAGTCTGTTAGGCGAAAGCTTTTGTCATTTTAAGGTTTGTATAAACGCATCTGCACATGTTTTAAAATAGCAAATAGTAAATTAACTTTAAGTAAAAGAAAAATAGTTTGAAAGTTGCATTTCACTTCATCTGCTTTAATGACGGCATAAAATAGAAAAATTGTTTCGGGCAAAAAAAGCCAGACCTGCTGACTGCAAACAAACCGTCGACTGCATTCTCTGTAATAAAAAGAAATCTGAAAAACTGGCCACAACTTAATGAGACAAATGGGCGCATTCTGAAGATTCTTCCTCGTGTGAAATAAGAACAATAACATTTTCAAAAAGCCGTTCTTAGACAAATACACAATCAGCTCCGTGGGAAGCTTTGTGCTTTTTTAGTAGGAATTTTTCCACTTTATTTTTAGTGGCTTCTGCGTATATCTGAGATGCTTCATTTGAAAATCAGTATACATGGCCAAATATGGATTTAATAGCCATTTTGATTTTTAACAATGACGTTTACATATTTATTAACATTAAATTTGACCATGGTGATCATGAAAACTAGTAAAAAGTAAATGTGCAAAACCACTGGGTAGCAATTGACAGAATTTGCACTATGTGACAAAATCTCTTGCTCAAGCAGACGTAACACACTTTTCCTCTGCTACCATTATTAAATCACGCACACTTAGTGTTGCGACGCATTTTTGCATATCTCGTTGAAAAATTTAAGAGATGTTTTGTGACTAGAGTAATAAAACACATCCAAAGATAGACGCGGTGTGTTAAAGACATTTTTTCTCATTTGACAAAGTCCGTCTTGACTGTTTTTGTCTCCCAACATTTTCCTACAGACTGACATCCTGGTGGTGAGCTGTGACCTTATAACCGACGTGGCTCTTCATGAGGTGGTCGACCTTTTCAGAGCCCACAATGCAACACTGGCCATGCTCATGAGCAAAGCCCATGAGTTCACAGAGACTGTGCCGGGCCAGAAAGGGAAGAAAAGGACAGGTAATGGGATCGTAGCATAATGTCGGCGTTATGTGTAGATACAGAGCAATGTTTTGTTCATTATCTCACAGTGAAACACATTTATTAGTTCCTTCTTAGTCGGAGTTTTACATTTATTTATTTATTTATTTACATTTTTTGAAAACATCCTAACTGGTTTTTCTGGCATTTAGATAAATTGATACCTAATGTTGAGTTTGAGTTAATGTTAGACAGTGAGAGGAAGAAACAGTTACGTGGTTTTCTTTAAGCAGCATATATAAACATTGGGCTCAAACGGTTTAATTTGAGCCCAATGTTTACATATTTAATCTATGTCCAACTGGATTTGATAACAGTGGCCAGTTCTGTGAGACATGATGAATTCGTATTAACGCGTATTGTCGTGTGTATTTTTGCCAGCTGAACAGAGGGACTTCGTCGGTGTGGATCAGTCAGGGAAGAGACTGCTCTTTATGGCCAATGAAGCGGATCTGGAAGACGGACTTTCAGTCAGGAAGTCTATTATAAGGAAGTAAGACATTCTTTACTACAATTAGGCCTTTTTAAATTAATTCAATGTTCACCTCAAAACATATCAAATGCTCCTTATACTTCTTTGGGCAGTTTTAACTACTTAAATAATTAAAAGTACCAGCTAAATATCGGGTTTAAAGTTATTTAATGTGAAAAGCTCAACCTGCTGGATGTTTATATTTTGGGATTTTAATGCCGAGGCTGCCATTTGGTTGGCGTCCATGTAAAAGTAGTAGATAAAGTATGTTCATTCATAAATCTTGAGATTTTTTTTCTATGTGGATCGATTACCAACATCACTTCATCTCAACACATGAAGAGTTGACCAAACTCTGCTTTTTTTTAATGAAAAGAAGCCAATCTGTGAGCCTGAAGAGCGCTTCAGAAGCAGAGGCAGCCCTGAGGCTCGAGTGAACTTTGTGACGACTTGCCCCCCCCCCCCTCTGCTAGCCTGGAGGAATCCCAGAAAGCACTTGATTTCACAAAGTTCAGATTCACAGAACCTTCGGTTCTATGCATGTGAAGTGAAATCTTCATAATTTGAAAGTTACATTTACAAGAGTCTTATTTTGTTGATTCTTTCATCATTTTTGCTGCTAGGAGACTTGAGATGTGAACCAGACGTTAAATATGCGCCGTCTTCCCTGACTCTGCTGTATATCGCTACTGTAATAACCGCAAAAGCAAGGCAAGCATCTCTTACAACTTAGAGGCAAAGCTACATAAGGATGAAAACTAAATTGAAACACGGATGTTTCTCATTCAAATCTCACACGTCTGACTTTAGATCGCCTGGCATGAGCTTAGCAGTCACAAAAATGCAATATGAATAACTTTAACACTTTACCCAGATGTTGCCGTTTGTAAACCATTTCTAAACCCTTGTTAAACATCCAGTGTTGTATTTCCATCTGTTTCCCCTACTTAAATCTTCTGCATCTGTCACCTGCTATACATAGACACCAAGGTTATTGGAAATTTAAGTGTACAGTACACCAAACAGAGGGATCAGATTTTTCCAGCCTCTGTTTTTATTTAACACTTAGTCCTGGATCGGTTCTGTACATCTAAGTACATTCCATTCAAGATGTCTCCTCGTTTCAGCTGTGGACATTTTTGTCTCGACTTAATTTTAAGGCTCTATTCTTGTTGTGGAGGTTTTGTATTTGTCTTTTTTTCTTTTTTTTTGGTACAGGAAGAGTACACTAGGTGGGTTTTCTTTTCTTTCTTTTTTTTTTTTTTTGTTTCTCAGTCCTAAAATGCGCGTATGTGTGAGAGCGGGTGTTTTGGGAGCTCGTAAATATTTCATGGAGCCAAAGCCACTGTAAATTCTAGCCAACAAAAGAGGGGGCCAGAGCAGCTGCTCGCATGCTTCCCTCACAGGGAACTTTTTGGGCCACACTTGCATATAAACACACACACACACACACACACACACACACGCACTCTGTCTTTTTTCACAAACCAGAAATGCTTACACGAGCGCGCACAGGAATACGTAACACAACGTCAAGGTGGACTCTGATGGAGACAAACCAGCCGCATCTTGTCACAGTGTTATGGAAACACGGTGATCTCATAGATAAACATTTATGGGTTGCCGTTAAAGGCCTAAAACCTTTCAGTCACCTCTGTTCAGGTATATGCTCACATGTCAGACAGCAACAAAAGACAGATAGAAAAAAATGCCCGGTGCAGCAAGGGAAGAAATTCCTGGAGTTCTGTTTGTCTGTAACTCAGCAGTAAGCAGTTTTACAAGATCTTGCTGTTTTCAAACATTTGCACTGACAGAAGCTAGAACTCGTTTGCACATGTCAACCTGAGTGTTTTTCAGTAAACATCATCTGTGATTGTGGAGGGTGTCTTTCACGGCATCTTCGTTTTGCGTTATTTTAGTAAAAATGGCCTCCAGTTCCTTCGTTACGTCAGCCATCTTTTTCCATGTTCTGTACATCCCTCCTCACAAACAGCCATCTGTTTTTTCATCCCTCCATCTTCGCTCAGCCTCAACCTCTGCAGTATTTTCCCCCTTCTCTCCTCTATGGTTTCCACATGGCTGTGGTGTCTTCGGTTTAAACGGCCCTGCACATGTGAGTTTGTTTGACCTGGAAATCGCTTAAATGGTGTGAAAGGACTCCAGCCGAGCTTCGCCCGGCACATTACAGCTCCACCTGTCAGAACATCTTGAAGGCAGATCTGGAGCAAGGATCAGCATTGCAGTAAAATACAGATTTCAATTACATCGAATAAGATGGCAAGAATTATTAAGGCAGAACTACTGTTCACTCAGTATTCTTAACTAATCCTTTTTTTATTAAAAACATTTGAATATATATTTTTTTTTTTATTACCTTGCATAACAGCCACAGACTCACTGGAGCAATTTCACTCTTTGCTGCAGCAGATTGAAGAGAAGTTGTATCAGTTTTCCAAAGCTTAGCAGCTTCCATTATAAAACAAACATACATTTTATAATGGATATACATGCATATGTGCTTCAGATTAGGGCTGTGCAATTGATTTGATTCATAGTTTAGTTTCAGTTTGTCGTCAGATCTAACACAAAAAGTTTACATCCAAAAACGGATGTCACAAAAATTATTTGTATTAAATTTTATTTGCAAGTATACGCCTATGTTTACCATTGAGTGTAATAATGAAGTGTTTTACAAAGTTGAGATAGTAGAAATTTGAGCATCGACCAAATTGTTAATATTTTCTTTTAGATTGCTGTTTTTTATGTTGTGAGGCAAGTTGTAAAATGTACTTTTTACAAGGTCTAAGAAGATTAAGGGTTTCCTTAGTTTTTTTTATAGCCCGTTATTTTTTTTTCCATTTTATAGATGTGATGAACTGAAGTTATCATACCTTCCCATAAAAAGAGATTAGTACAATTAGCACAAACGGCAGTTCGTTAGATCGCACGGCTTCCTCTTTATGGCCATAATAGGTCAAAAAGAAGAGTGACAGAGAGAGAGAGAGAGAGAGAGCAGGAAAAAAAATCTCATTTAAAAATTGCAAGAGATAAACAGAAGATCTTGAACTGCACTCAGTTCTGTTATAGTTTGTTCAAACTTTGAGCGATTGACAGAGTAATGCAAAGCTCTCATATTCATAATGGGATAAAAACTAACAGCTATGTCAGAACTGTTTTAGTACTTTGAGACATGAGTAATATCAGGATAGATTAAAGTTTACAGTATAATATCCTTTTACAAATAGTGCTGTTTAAAAGAATTGAGTCATCGCTCATGTTTTTATGCTCTGCTTCCAAGGATTGTGATCAGTAATTCAAAGTTTCCTTTAGTGAAGTTGAATGTCCTTATTAACCTGAGAATGGTAGGCTTTCTGGCTACAGAAAGCCTACCATCTGTTTAAATTTGTCTTTCTGTGTAATAGCAAATTGTATTTCTCCAGGGATGAGTCATGTCTCACAAACATTGTAATGCGAGGTCCTTAGGTGCTATAAAGGTTTAGTTTGAGGTGATTTTCTTATTCTAGTCTATAAAAACCCAACATAATATAGCACTTTTTAACCAACAAAGCCACAAAAGGTCATTGCTAAAGTAGTGTATTCCTGGAAGGTTCAGTGGAAGAACGAGCGCGTCAGCAACGGTTTCAAAACAAACAGTGAAACCCTCGGGCCCACTCAACAGTTTTGGGGAGGTCCATAAGATGTGGACTTTTAACTGGGAGTCGGAGCTTGAAGGGCGACCACAAACCGATGGATCCAGAATATGAGTTGCAACTTTCTCATTTCTTGTGTTAAACCACTTCTAAACCAGACACAAGGTGAGAAGTGCTTTACATGAGCTAATGAGAACAAAGAACTGGACTGTTAAATGAAAGTCAGTGTTGCTTTTCATTTAAAAAGAGAGATCCCAGAGTCTGGAGGAAGAGCGGAGAGAAACAGAATTCCAAGTATCTTGTGGTTGAGCGGGACATTTCCACAGTCTGTGATGATTTGGGGGAACCGTGTCATTTGGTGGAGTTTTTCTCTTAGTCACAATTAACAGAATCTGCATTTTCCTGAAATGACGGCAATATTTTGGCTGGCATGACATTTTTTGGAGACAATGGTAAATGCTCCTCAGTCGCATAAGCCCTTCAGCCTTGTCGATTGTACTTTCAAAACCAGACCAATGGAGGTTTTCCACAGCCTCGCTGCTGCATCTTAGTCATTGTTCACCGTGTGGTTTCAGTTGTAATTAATTAAGACGTTATGCTTGCTTTGTTTGAGAGCAAGAGAGCTGTGACTCTTCTCTCGCGTTTAGGAGTTAGCCATTAATCCGAGGGGAAGGGTTGCGTCATCCTTGCCTCCAAGCACTCTAAATTCCTGCTGCTGTTGACAGAACTCTGCAACATTCACAGTGCACTGAAACTTTATTAAACAAAGATGATTGTTCAATTTTTTTTGGGGGGGAGGGGGGGGTAATCCAATCGTTTCTCTTTTTTCTTTCTTAATGACTTCAAAACTGCTTATTAATGTGGAGGATTCACTTGAAAAAATAAATCTTGAATATATTTTCCACAAAATAATAAATGTCAATGCATTTCATAACAAAGCTTCTCAGAATCAGTATTTATTAATATTTTAATTTATTCTTTAAAGCATGTGTCAAACTCAAGACGCAGAGGCCAAATCTGCCTCATCATAACTATTTATGTGGCTCTCTACACTCTAGAGTAGTGTACCTTCAAGATAATTATTGTTTGCTTAAATATTAGTTTATCAATCAAAACAAATCAGTTTTTATTTATATAGTGCCAAATTATATTAATGTCAAAAGATCTCCAATATTTCATTTCACTCATCGAATGCATATACAGCCATTTGGCATTATTTTAACAGTTTGGTAATGGGAAGTGTTACCAGTATATTATTTCTACTCTTACTTCCTAAACTGTGAAGATTTTTGTGTTGAGTTTACCATATTTTTAGACAGATCTTTTCAAATATTTCACATTATTTTTGCAGTGTCCTCTTGGCTTTTTGAGCCACCAGTCAGTGCAAATGTGTTTTGGAGAGCATCTAAAACACATTTAGATGCTCTCCCATTTGGCCCAGTCCAAGTATCTTGCCTGCAGGTGCCAAATTCTGTTGTCACACGCTGGGTGTTCCCATAAATTTAACTTTATGCTCAATCTCCGCTCACCGAAATGAACACCTGGGAAATGCTTTGCGAATAAATACCCGCGAATAAACTCCCGCAGAGCAGAGCACAGTGCGTGCACCGGCATATGTTTTTATGCTTTTCAAAATACCTTTTACTCGGACACATGTATATTAGATTTGACTTATGGCTTTCTGCATCTGGTTGTGAAATATGTGACCAAGCAGCAGTATTCCTAAGCTGCCGTAGTCGGACAAAAGCTGGTGAATTTTACAAAAGTCTGTTGGATCGAGGAGAATGTAGATGGTAGAGATGGACTGTTAAAAAAGAAAAAAAAAAATCCATCCATCACTCATCCATCTGCTCATCCAATTTACGCGTCCATCCATCAGTCCATTTGCAAGTCCATACTTGCAAACATATATTCATTTGTGTGTCTCTGTCTTTGCACCAGTCCGTTCATCCATCCACCCATCAGTCCATCTGTTCGTCCATCTGTGCATCAATCTGTCCCAGAGGTCGGCAGTCGCTACAACAAAACGAACCATTTAGGGCTTTGCTCCTTTTAAATAAAAAATGCATTATCATTAGAAGGGAGCTTTTCAAATTGTAGAAAGGCATGAGATGTTTTATTTTGCACTTATTTTGCAAAATGTTTAATTTTGTACGTTTTTTAAAAGAAAGAAAAACTTAAAATGTTTTACGATAGGCACGTGTACAGAGACATAAGTGATCGCAATAAATGTTCGATTGGAACAGCTCAGTTGACGTGACTCCAAGTCAAGATTGCTCCGTCCACACAGAAGTATAACTCAGCAAACCTAAACGCAAACTAGCACAGTTTTATGGTGAAGATGGAGAAGGCCACTGCATTATGTGAGATGTTTGGTGAGCCTTTTTATCAAAATGCCAATCCCGCTTTGTGGCATATTGACCAAGTCGATGGTTTTTAATCCACCGTTATCCCCTGCTTCATTTAATGTGAAAAATAAAACGGATTAAACGAAAACTGTGAACAGCAAGCATCGTGTCTGCTTTTGATTTTTGCCAAAGCCATGTTGTTGTTCTGTGATAAGTCCCAGGCTTTGTTTTGATTTTTACGAAAGTCTAAATCAATACAGCATGCTTTGAAAAATCCCCAGCAGTTACATGGATATGTTTCCTCGGTGGCGAAGGGGCATAATAAACATGCAAAGGCCGGTCGGTTCTTTCAGTAACAACACTCCCCTCACTATCATTACATAATGACTGAGAAGATCAGGAGGAGGAGTACAGGAAATCAAGAGAGGGCGAACGAGTGAAGATGGATTTGACTCCTGAAACCTGGAGGATGGTGTGGTTTTCTTTGCCTCTCGCTTTATAAATGCCACATTTTAACTAGAGCCACACTGTCTCCGCGTGGGGAAGAAATGTGTGAATGAGCAAATGCACAGTAGGGTGTCTGTGTGTGTGAGGCGCCTCAGTCAATATAAACCTGTCTGACTGGCAGCTGTCTCATGGCACCAGCTTTGTGAATCCACATCAGTTGTAGCTGACATTGTATAGTATGCAGATGTCCTCCGTCTGTGACGTTTATGTCGGTAAAATGGCTGTTTCTGGTTTTCTGTAAGCAACTCCTATCTGAATGAAGAGAGAACCTCATGGATACAACAAAAATAAAGCATCGTCCAGGTCGCACCGCGGAGGTCCAGAAGTAGCACAGCACAAACCAAGTTATATACGGCAAAAGCCGTATATAATTTGCTCAGTGTTTCAATAACAGAATGAAAATAGAAACAGAAATATGTAATTAAACTGATTTGGAATTCATCATTTGGAATAAAAATGTAATTAATTCACCAAGTATTTTATTATTTTTAAGTAGTAATGAAATCATGATACCATCATATTATTATTTTCACTTATGCTTAGTGTATTTTAGTGTCATTATTTTTCAAATATTTTAATTGTGTAACATTGTCAGTTTTATGTAATGCTTCCTAAATTATCCATGTCCCCCTTGGAACAGAGTTTGTTTAGTCTTAATGAGACTTTGACTGGTTAAACAAATAACAATAATGGCATATTTAACTAACTTTAAATTATTCAGTTTGTTTCTGTACAGTTGTCATTTAAATAGGAAATGCATGACATATAATTTAATTCATTATTTTTGTCACGAAGCATTTTAACGTAAATGTATTCATTTCAAAGTTCTGTTGTTTTTTTGTTTTTGTTTTTTTTTTTTGTTATTGTGTTGACAAACCTTATAAAGCTGAAAAATTAAACTTTTGGAAATAACTTAATTGATTTTTGCTTTCAGACATCCCAGAATGCACATCAAAACGGGCCTGGTGGACGCTCACCTCTACTGTCTGAAAAAAGCAGTTGTTGACTTTCTCACAGAAAACAAGTAAGTATTGTACTTGTGTCGACTTTCAAAGATGAAGGAAAACTTTCTCACCCTGTGTTCCCCCCATGCAGAGGTCGTTCACTGACACGCATGTGCTCATGTAGACATAAAGTCCATGCATATATACTCACACATTCACATCAGCTTGAACCCTCAATCACTTCCTAATCTGTTTCAACTGTTAAACGCGGTTCCACGCCTTGGAAGGCTTTGAAAGCGTCTGCGAGCGGGGTATTCTAGCTAGGTGTTAATTTGTTTTACTATGTGCCACTGAGACAGGCTGTTAGGCCTTTAGCCTCCGGAGTAAAGCAGTGCGACACTGGCCTTCTGTTGCAGCCTGGAGTTTATACTCACCAGATGGAGGATCTACCCGATATCAACATGTCGTAAATTTAGGTGGTTTGTGGAAAATGGTGGTCTACGAAGAAAAAATGTCCCGCGTATTAAAGTGATGCGCAGATAAAACCCAATAATTGTGGTCCTGCTTTCGTGTCTTACAGTAGAGACAAATGTTCAGCTCTTAAGAGTACAAGTCAAAAGTTTACATCATATTAAAGAATGACATGTTAATGTTTGGCTTTTAGTGGCACATTTCAACAAAATGTATAAGGGTAGAACGAAGATGGCGCATATAACTTCATTGAGTTGAAAACAAGAATTACGTGCATAATTTGTGAATTTATTGTGGATTTTCTCTAATCCAATCTAATCTCTAATCTGCTGTTTTTTTGGAATTAGTGTCATGTTGACAAATGTAACTCTGTCCAAGTTCCTAGGCTGTAGCTGTTGTTTT
>NW_015112932.1:228718-236377 GCF_001443285.1 Poecilia latipinna | reverse complement strand
TGTAGCTGTTGTTTTAAGGTGAAATCGAAACATTTGAAATTACTGAATGTTCCTCAGACAGTGAAATATACACTCAGCAGGATCACCAATTTTTTATTTTTTTTATTTTGTTTGAATGTCATGATCACTGCTTTATTAGAAAAATAAGAGAAAATTTAGACATATGTTAATAAAACAATTATAAAAACCATCAAACTTGCTTAATTATGCCTTGAACAGATTCAACATGTCCAAACTTGTACATTTAAGACCTTCATTCTGCCTAAAAATATTAAAGAAGAGTATTGATCACTTCTTACTGGACTTGTGTATTATGTGCATATATCTCTGCTTGTATTAAAAGCATAAAACTCCTTTCATTGAAATCTGACATTTCCACGTTAGTTTTTTTCCCCATTTTTAAACTGAGATAAACTATATTTCCTGTTCAGTACCTTCAAACAAGTTCCATTAATACTTTGAATTAAAGAGATGTAGATATAAATCTTACATCAATCATTGCATCACCAGTGCCCCCTCGCCCACTACCACATATCGTCTCTCTTGTTAGGTGACTCATTCCTTTCTCCGGCTTCTTTCTTGGACTCTCTTTTCAGCCGCTCCTCTCGGACTCTCCTCCTTCCTCCTCCGTGTTCTTTCTCTGTCCTCTCTGCTCGAGGACAGAAATAGACAAAGTAACTGTTGTTTTTCTCCTGTCATTCAAATGGAAATTCTAATCTCCCTTTAAAAGAAAGTAGGTGGCGGGGGCCTGGGGTTGCGAGTTGGTGGAGAGGAACACCGAAGCGAAGTCCAGAGATGAGCAAACAGATGAAAATGATCTGAAGTGAGAAATGAGGGGGGGATAAGAAGAGTTTCCTCCCTGATTTTGGTTTAAAAGTAATAACAGGAACTTATTATGCTTGTTGTTTCACACAGAGATTGCTATTAAACAATAAAGATCTACACACACTGTTATTGTGGCTTCATTTAATGCTGGCGTTAGAGTTTTGACTACTTTAAATACCCTTATTCCATTCCCTGCGCCTGCTTTAGCTCATGACGGTTGCCAATCTTTCATAGGATATGAATATGTCTCTGCTTTGCTTCATAAGTTCATATTAAATGAACTTTTTTTTTTCTTTCTTAGGTCCATTTCATCAATCCGAGGAGAGTTGGTACCGTATTTGGTGCGCAAACAATTTTCCAAAACCGCCAACAGCCAGAAGGTGAAAGAAGATTTGGAGGATCAGACCCAGAAACAGAATGACTGCTCTACAAACCATGGTTGGTGATTTCACTGAAATACCACACCACACATCAGAATTAGATCAGAATAACATTTAACAGCCTCCGTGTCATAGCCGATTTAAAAAGGGGGGGGGGAATGAACCAAAGGAGTTGAGTTTTATTTTTTTCCCCTGGCTCCTCTTAGAGCTGCTCATCTCATCGCGGGACGAGCCTCTGCTCCAGCTGGCCCAGGAGCGGTCCTGTTGGAACGACCACCGAGGCGACATGAGTGAGGCCTACCACGGAGGAAAGCTCCGCTGCTATGTTCACATTATGGAGCAGGGTCTGTGCTACCGTGTTAACACTCTTGCTGCCTACATAGAGGCAAACAGGCAGGTGAGTCAGAGAGTCGGCCTGCTCATCTGGTGTCCACATTCCTAAAGAATTCGCTCTACTATGTTTGATGCATTCCACTGACCACTGACTTGATGGCAAAGTTTCCTTCTCTCTCCCATCTCTGAAGTTTTGACATTTCAGTACCGATTTTATCCGACGCTGATTTCGATTTTAAGAACTTTTAAGAAAGTATAAGAGCAGCATTTAAAAATTTGAAGTACTTTAAATTTTAAATTAGGAGCTGAGGCAATATTGTGACACAAGAGTAGCCACAACAATATAATTAGGGAGGTGACATTTCAAATTGACTTTAGGGTCTTCTATTAGCAGTTAGCACTGCTAACTAGCATTTATAAATAACTGTAACCCCAGAAAATACTTTTCTTAGAAAACAGCATTTTCCAGGAAAGAGAATAATTTAGTGCCTTGAAAATGTAGATCCTTACTTTAACTGTAGCATTTGCAAAAGACAATCAACATTTCCAAATCAAGCTTGTTCACTTTAAGATGGAGGTTTAAGCTCAAAAGTATAAAACAGAGAAACTTTGCTGTACTCAGTTTAGCCTTTCTGTTATCTCTTGCGAGTGTCTCTGTTGCTTGCTCTCTCTGAACCCTCGGTGAACTCTAGTGAACTCTAGACATGCCATAGAAAATGCATTTTCATTTTAAACAGCTTCCGATACAACTGTTCTTCTGCTTCTTTAACACCTCGCTGGTATTGAAATAGCAAATATGTTTTCTTCTGACAGTGACAGTATCCACACTGAAGAGTGTTGCTGTTACAGTGACCTGGTGACATTTTTGTTTCCAGTCACATTTCAGGCCAGATCAAGTTAACAGTGTCTGATTAGAGTCTTTTTATTTATTTATTTATTTATTTACCATTAGATCTTGTTGAACTTTGGGATTCAGTTTCTAGATGTTTTCTGCTATTTTATGTTTTTTTCATATTGGTGTTTTTTTTTTTTTTAATTAGGCCCCAAAGCTTTTTGAGGAGCCACCAGTTCACCCGTCTGCTGTCATTTCTGACAGATGTCAGGTAAATGTTATGCTCCTGTTTCCAAATTTTAGTTGTTTGAGTCCAATTTTGTGCTTCACATCGATGTCTGTGTTGTGTTTTATTAGGTGTGCTTAAGAATAGATTAACTGTCTGGGCTCTTCCTGCAGGTGGGGTCAGACAGCATCATCGGGGAACGTTGCCAGCTAGCAGAAAAGACTTCCATAAAAAGATCAACTATTGGAATATCCAGCAACGTGAAAGAGAAGGTCAAAGTCACCAACTCCATTGTTATGCATTCGGTCACCATAGAAGAAGGGTGAGAAAACACACACTCCTTTCCACTGGTTCTTTCATCCATCTATGTAGTCGCTGTTTTTTTTTTTTTGAAGAAGCCAGGTTCCACAGCCTGATCACAGTCGAGCTGCAGTGGATTTTAGACTAGAAAGAGGGTACAAACTCTATTTAAACCTGTTTAGAATCATTTATTAATTATGTTACACTATATATATATTATTATGTCTAATTTCTCTTTCATTGCACATTTTGCTACAAGTTGTGTGTTTGAGTATTATACAGATGCTAAAGTGCGTAGTGACCAAATTTTAAAAATTAAACATTATTTATTATTTATTTTTGTCATAATTTAAGTAAACTGGATATACATGAACTTAAATGTTTATAAATGCATCCATGATTCTGTCAAAATGTCAATAAATCCATAATCAAGGCTCACAGTAGATTTAATCGCAGTTCTCATCACAGATTGATTCTAGATTTGAAATGCTACTAAGAAACAGGCAGTAAAAGGACATCTAGTAATCACATTGTTTTTACATTTTCTATATATATAAAAACTATATATATATATATATATATATATATACATATATATATATATATATATATATATGAGCGATATGTGCAACGTATGAAATATAATTAGATTTGTTGGGCAGATTCCATGGCAACATCGGTTCTAACAGTGAAATATATTTCACTGAAATTGAATTTAGTTGAGAAGGACCTGAATTTCTACCCAACTCTAATTCATTACAAGATTGTAATATGGGCTAACTTCCATTGTAAGTCTATTTCAAACCAATTTGTTTGACTGGAGTAGAGTTAGCCCCACCCACCAGCTCTCTTGGTTAAACCTTCGCAGATAATATAAGTTCCTCGTGCTGCCTATTTTTTTTTTTTTCCCCAGACATTGTTAACTTCTTAAAAAGTATTAACTTTATTATGTAAATTTGAAGGACTCCAAAGCAAGACTGACGCTCCGTGACAAGCCACATTTTTAAACCTCAAAAAGTCGCCTCAGCTTTGGAAATTACAAGAAGGAAGTGCCGCCGTACAGAGAGCAACAGTAGCTACAGTAGAATTAGCATGTAGATTGATCTGTTCAGTCTCTTAGCCAGGAACCTTTTTGGAAGGAGAACTCAACTTGGCCTCTATTCCGGATTTTAATGCACTCATTCACAAGGTCTTTTCCTTTTATCTCGATTTCTTACTCCTCCTCCCTTTCTTTTCGCCGCGGCCCCGACGCCATCTCCCTTCTCTTTCTGTCTCCAACCATCCCTCCTTAAGCTCTCTCAGGGAGCCCGGCCAGCCAGCGCGGCGACCCTCATCACGCCCGTGTAGGTGCACGCACGAGGCCATAAAAGAATGAGAGACAGGAGAGAAGGGAAGAAAGGAGCGAAGGGGGAAAGCAAGCTAGTAGCACGCAAGAAAGAAAATTGCAATTCTTTCTTTTCTTGCTTTGAGGACATAAGAAGGACGGAGAAAGAGGGAAAGAAAGAGCCAGTATGAGGGGATTAGCAGACCCCAGCCATGTCGCTGAAACCCCTTGCATTTCTGATTTCTTTGTTTGGAGTTGACCAGAGCTTGTTGACAAAGCACTGCGTGTTTGGCAGTGGGGCGGGGGAGGGGGGGAATAGTAGGGGTCAACTTTATAGGATGGGGGCACAGGAGGTGGGGGTTGACGTGTTTGCGTGTGTGTGTGTGTGTTTGTGTAATAGGGAGGGAGGATATGGGGGTCATGACAAGGAGGAGCCCTGGTGTTAGTAATTAGTGGTGTTTCAGCTCCGAAGCTTCTTTGGTGGTCTCCCCTTCTCTGTAATGTTACAAAATTCTGAATGTTGTAATCTCCCATCACCAACTACCACTGCTACCTCCTAGGTAGTCCCTTATGCGCACACACACCCCAACACACGCACGCGCACACACAAACATTTCTCCTGTTCCCATCCTGGTCTAACCACCTGAATAAAATGGGCCAATACAAACCTGTCTGTGTGTGAGGTACGGGCAGCCAAGTGTGTGTGCGTCACTGCCCGGGCGAGACCCACGTGTGTTCTCCACTTGGCTCCCATGGCCTCTGAAACACACACACGCACATACACACATTCTGTATCTCACACGCTTGCACATACACGCCCTTTATGGTTAGCCGGGCGCTGGACACACAGGCACCGTCTGTGCGTCGCTCCAAGAATTTTATGGTGATGGTTTGGCTGAATGAGAGCACGCACGGCGGGTTGGCACGGCCCGCTCAGGTGGAACTGCAGCACAAGATCTTTAACACGGGCAAACACACGCGCGCGCTCTCACACAGCTCACGCCGTTGTTGTCTCAGTAGCTGACATCAATGCTAATGTCATGTCATTAAGCCCAGTTGATTGGATATTTCAGAGTTTTCATAGCAGGTGTGGAGGTGCTTGACGACGAGGGGGGAAAAAACTCTGAGGTCTGTCCGCTCGGTTCGCCCTGCAGCTGTGGAAAGAAAGCTGCGGATAAAGGCTCGCCGATGTTTGCAGAGAACATGCAGCCGAGTTTGAAAAATATTTCAGCGCTAACAGGACATTGACTCACTTCTTGCAGGTGCTACGTAAGCGAAATTTATAAGCGGATTTAGCTTTATAACTCTCAAGTTACTTCTTACGGGGTTCCTGTTCAATCTTGAAAAGTCTGGAGAAGTATGAAATTTGATTTTTATCACTTCCCACATCTGTGTCAGGATGGAGGGGGGGGGGATGGAGGATGGAAAATCACTTGATTTTCAAACTGCTTTCACTGTTCTGTGATCTGAAAGATAAATCTGAGTCACTTAAAGGCTTTTATATGCAAATGTTCTTTATCTTTGCTTTGCCATAATCGCGCCTTAAACTTTCAATGATCCCTTTGACCATTTTCGTTCTAAGTGACTGACTGACAGAGCTGTGACATATTTAGATAAGAAAAACTGAACAGGAGAAATATTTCAAACCTAGAAACTTAGAAATTTAAGCCCGGAAAAGTAGGAATTTCTGGTGGAAATATCTGAAACGGGAGGAAATCTTTAAACCTTTAAAGATGTTTTTCGCCACACTTGTTATTAAGGCAAAGTATTGCAGAATATACTAACTCAGCTGTGACCAATCACAACCAAAAGTCTCCATCTATTTTTTTTTCTCCACCAAATCTCTTAAACATCTGTTTCCACTTCTCTGCCTTCCTACCTGACGCAGTTCTGATCTGTCGGTGTTTGCTGTCCCCTGTGCCCAGACGCTCACCTCTAAACACTGCAATTTATTCATGTATGAATCCAGCAACCGTCCAATTAATAAAAATGTGTGTGTTTGATTTCCAGATGCAATATCCAAGGCAGCGTAATCTGCAGTAATGCAATCATTGGCAGGGGAGCCGACCTCAAATATTGTTTGGTTGGAAGTGGACAACGAATTGAGCCAGAAGGTGAGACGCAACAGCATGAACACACCCAAAGTTTAAAAAAAAAACAGGCTCTGAATAGGTTCCTTCTTATTCCATTTCTTACTTACCCCTTGTTGTTTTAGGCTTGTTTTCAGATTCTTTATTTAGCAGCGTATTATTACGCCCTGCATCAAAAGGCACTTTTGTGACATGAAATAGTGATGAAGCAGTTTCCACTGGATGCTCTTCACTGAGTGTGATAAATTGAATTAGAACAAGCCAGCGTTTTAGTTGTGGAATATCAAGAGTTCCTCATAGCATTTTTGCAAATGTTTTTTTTTTTTTTTTGTAACATGTCTTTCACAGCCAAAAAAAAATATTATGTTTCCACTTTGTTGTTGCAATTGTCATGAAATCCAAGAGTGGGTGGAAATTAGAGATGTGCCCATCTGGTTTTTCTTGGTGAAAAGATTAGTCGCATTTATTCATTGAAGTATATGTCATTCAACTTGTAATTGTAAGTGTACACAAAAGAGTATATTATTTGTGGAAGTGTTTGTTGACGAGTTTTAATTATTCTTAGATTTAGAATTATTAGTTTTGATGCATTTCGTTAAATTAAAAGTGCTTTTCTGTTATTGGTCTGGTCACCAATTTGAGCCTAATAAAAGGGAATATTGGCCAATACCGAAATCCGACAGACTAATTGGTGCTTCTACAGTTGAAGTGTATTTGAGTGGCTAAAATAGAGCCACTAAAGATGAATATAAAATTGATAAAATACCAATAATAACTAACAGTATAAAATTTGATTCACGCCAGTGGATTGATGGAGATAAATGTGTCAACCAACAGGATGTCCTACATACTCATGTAGTTTGTTTTTGTTTGGTTTTTTTTTGTTTTTTTTATGTAATATGCTTTGATGCATAAATGAGGATCGCTTTGTATGTCATTCATTTTTAGTCGCTTTCAAAACTCTTGTCTATCAAAGTGCCTGTAACGCATTTTTTTCACTAATATTAATTATTGCCCTTAACATGGAAAAAAGAAAATCAAAATCAGCAGGTCAGTCAAAGAAAACTGAAAGTTGTTATAGCGTCTAGGGAAATCCCGATCAGTTAATTTCTGTAAATGTAAAAAATCGAAATTAAAATGTATTTGACCTTCCAATATACTCTTTTTTTCTAAATACTGCCTGGTCCCTCTGGCTGACTCAGATAAGGTGTTAATGTATGTGTGTGGCATCCATTTATAGGTGCCAAGTATTAGAGCCAGTAAGGAAAGTCTCTTCTTTCTTAAAGTCCGATTTGTCAAAGTTTTTTTTTTTTTTTTTTTTTTTTTTTTACTCTTTTTTTCCCAGGTGT
>NW_015112932.1:214194-221508 GCF_001443285.1 Poecilia latipinna | reverse complement strand
TCTTCGCGGAAAAAGTTTTTTCCCTTTAACTTTTTTTTTTTTTTTTTTTTTTTTCTGTTGTTTTGTTTTTGTGTAAATGGTTTTGACAACATTTACTCCGAAAGTTCAGTCACGGAAAAAATCTATATTTTTCTTTTAAAAGTGCCTTTTGATCTTGTTGATTTTTTATTTTATTTTTTTTTTATGTTGCTTTATGGTGAATATAAGCCTTCATACGAAAGTGAAATTTATTCCAAGAACTCAAAAACTGCAGTCAGCATACAAACATTGATTTATAAAATTACGGATTCATTTAAATCCGTTGGTGCCTGTTTTAGTCGTCTTTGGTATCAGTTTCTAAAGATTCGGTCTTCCATTAGATTACTTTATATAAAAGTTAAAATGGCACGTGAAGCTTCCGTCTCCTTTTCTCTGTATTGTTGTAATGTTTGAATAAAAGATAGCTCCTTGTTGCCAATCTAGCTGTCTGACCGCAGGCTGTTAAAGACATTATACACCCACCCTACTGCTGAAGCTGTTAGCAGCCAAAGACCACCATGACAGCCTGACACAGACACACACATACGTTGCATTCACAATCGTTTATCGGCTGTTGATTTTTCTTCTTTCTTTTTTTTTTTCTTTTTCAAAGCCGAATACCTCATCTCTTTGTGCTTTGATGCACATTTTTACCAACACCATGAAGAAGACAGAATCCCTTTCATGTCTTTTTATCCTCAGTTTAATGTGGCGCAAATCTGTTTAAAATAAAGTCCCAACCATCAATATTCGAGTAGATGTAAAACAGCCGAGCATCTTCTCTGCTTCCCATCCCTCCTTCGGCTGGAGAAATATGTAAACACAAACTATATAGGCCATTGGAGGCTTGTCTGGCTCAAACAGCATATACTTTGCCTCTTTTACACTGCAGTCACTCCACACCTTTCCTTCCCTTCCTTCTCCTGCAGTCCCATGCTCCATTTATCCTCTCCTTTCACACAACAGTGGCTAAGCTCATTCTGAGCAAAAGATTCCTTCACACTAAAACCTGTCTGTGTGGATGGAACATTGCTCCCTGCCACCATTTGTTTTGGATCAGCACTGGTACTCGGTGGCGGAGGGGGCTGGAGGTAGGAGAGAGGGCGCCGACCCAAGGAGGAATTGTGACGTGTTGGAGAAGTTGAAGGTTAAAAGAGATCATCACACGTTTTTTTAGTGCAGCAGTTAAAAGTTGAGATATCGGGACTGAATGGAAGTTGTAGGATTGCACACAGTGGACTTGCTAGCTCTAACCCACTGTGAAGATTTCTCTTGATTTCATCGTGTCGAAATAAATTCATTCAAATGTTTATCGTGCTTGTTAGGACTGTAGTAAAACAGCTTTGTGAGTAGAACTCATCATATTTGGCAATGTTTGTATCGCAGCCAGTTTTCATATTATGCTGGTCTAAAGCTACATTTTGCATTAGTCCTGGAGCAAGATTGCTGCTTTTGTGCTCCTGGACAGAGTTTTTCATGTTGTGTTTTCATGCCGAGGTCTGACCTTTTTGTTGTTTGAATCTGCAAATTACAATACAGAAATCTGTCATCAATATTAATTATTCTGTTATTGGTGACTGCTACCAAAACGTAGGGGTGACCAAGCTTTCACCATGGGTTCCCCAAACTTTTGGAGTAGCTCACCACCAAATATCTGAAGGAATCTAACTGCATGTTCATTTTCTTTATTTATTTGAGCTATTTTCTATATTTGAAAGTTATTTTAGGCATTTTAATTTTACTCCACCTAATTACTTACTATTTATTCTTTTGTTTGACTGAATTGTCAATTTCTTTGACCAACCTTTGTGGGGTTTTTTTAATTGCGCTACGACATAAATTTTACATTGACGTACTAATTGATTCTTTGGCTATCTGCAACTTGCATCAAGAAAATTGAGCTGTAAATATCTTCAAAGGCTTAGTTTCAGTCATTTGTTTGCAAGATGCTTGATCTTGTGCCATCTATTCATGCAGTAGTTTGAACTTGCAGGTGTAAGGAATGAGAGAAGGCACAAAACCTAACTGAAGTTTTTTATTCCTCATGTGTTTAGAGAGCAGAGGGTAAATATGATTCTACTGTCATGTTTGCTCATGTTTAAAAGAAAAGAATGGACAAATCTAATAAAAAAGTAGTGTAAGAAAGGTAATTTTAGAAAGCAAAGCTGACAAAGGAAATGAAGTGAATAAGTAGCTGAAAATGAATGTGATGCACTGCTTTAAATTGATATATATATATATATATAATTACAAGATAACTTACACGATGGTTGAAATAAGGATTTTTGAGAGTTGGGAAAAATATTCCCAACAA
Organism: Poecilia latipinna; assembly: GCF_001443285.1. Taxonomy (NCBI): domain Eukaryota; kingdom Metazoa; phylum Chordata; class Actinopteri; order Cyprinodontiformes; family Poeciliidae; genus Poecilia; species Poecilia latipinna. The sequence continues at coordinate 219,176 of NW_015112932.1, read as the reverse complement.
AACATCTTTCTCACTAAAGCACAGCAGAGATTTGAAATATTTTTTTTTGTTTTCTGACTGTGTAGTTGAAAATAAATGTGACTGACTCACAAATGGCTCAGAGTATAATGCATATTGTCGCAGTGGTCATTTGTGTGTGTGTGTTTACTCTCTCATCCCCCCCCCCCCCCCCAGGGAAATCTCTGTAAACATCACGGCATGTACTTATTTTTACCTTTCACCTGTAATCTTCTTCTCAGCTGAACGGACAAATGAGGTGATTGTCGGAACGGACCAACTGATGGAGATCTAGCTTCGTCGCAGAAAAGCCGAAACCTCACCTGTTGACCTGAGAGCAGCAAACCTGATAGAGTAACTGACTCCAGCTGACTGTCCAATCAGAAGCCTGGAAGCTGCTGGATAGTCTGATGATGTTTTTTTCTTCTTTTTTTTTTTAACAATAAGTCTGAATAAAGACAAGTTGACTTGAGTGCATGGATTTGTGTGTTGTTGTCTTTTTTGTTCTTTCACTCTCCTCTAACGCCATGAACAGCTAATGACCAACATTAACTGGCATATCTTGGCCATCCTGTCAGCACTCCTAGCCTTCGTCAGATCATTTCTGTTTCCTCATAGCAGCTCTCAATTACTCAGTTTACAGTGTTCCAGAGGGAGGAGCGTGTGCGCGCACTCACACCATGGCGTCCGTGCGTTAAGGTGTTTACACACGCACGCTGTGCAGCTGTGAGCGCCAGAGATGGGGAGAAAAGGGCAGTGGGAGGGGTGACCACAATGGTGTGTGTGTGTGGTGGGGGAGGGGGGCTAAGTTTATTTGTACACAAAAATGGTGTATGTGTCAGGCCTGGACCACCCAACTCGATCACGTATCAGTTAACACCGATGCCCCACCCTGACGCACACTCGCTAGCCCTGCGCAGGAGGAAACTGACTCACGGCTGATGCTTTTCTTTTTTCTTTTTCTTTTTTTTTCCATTACTACAAAAAAATTCTTGGCAATTCAAAACATCCCAGTTCAGTATGTGGGCTGTAAAAAAAAAAAAAAAAAACTTGTCCTTGCTGCCAATACCAAACATCTTTTGGTGGATATAGTTTGATGGTGTGGAGCAGCGTCTCTCATCCTGGAAAAAAAAGAGGTTCATCATCATCATCATCATCAGTGGAGACAGTCTAGTTTCAGAAAGAGACAAGGACCATCATATTACTTCTCACTTAGCAACCAAACTCTGTCCCCCCAGCTGGTCCAACTTGTCCCCACAGAGTGGGGTTTTAATGGAAACTACCTTCTGAATTTCAGAGTGGAGAGGACGGAATAGGCAGCCTGCACTAAACATTAACTAACACATTCACTAACACAACCACACCTACTTGCAACAAATTCATTAAGGAGTAGGGTGTTGTCCCACATCAGTGTGTGACCAGACTTTACTTTGTGAATGTTTGCAGTTCTGCCTCTCTCTCTACCTTAGGGCCCTCTTTGTTTATTAAATAAGTAAAATTTAAAATTGCTAATATGTCTCGTTTCCTCAAACATCACTTATCCAATCCAATAAACAAAACCCAAATAAGACTCAGCAGAAGAATAAGCCGTCTTGCTTTGGCAGAGAGTTCTGGTTTTCCAGCTCTGCCGTTTAGCCTGAAAATGTCAAATGTCACATTTTAGTCGTATAGCACAAAACTGAAATTGCGTCAAGAGCTTCATAGTTTCAGAAAATCATAATAAAACAGCACATAGAATAAAGCTTTGATAAATAAGTTTTGGATTAAAGGAGAACAAAGAGTTTATTCAGCAGTGTAAAATTGAATCAATATATTGCGTTTTAGTTTATATTTCTAATGACTCATAAAGATTATCGAATAATCGCTCAAATCTCACATTTAATTCCACTGATTGCGATTCAAAACCAGTTGACTTTTATCAAATACGACAGACGGTGACCTGAGTGACCTTGTCCTGGTAGAAAATATGTTGAGTCACAAAACCGTTGATTTCAGAAAAGCGTTTTAATCTTTGAATGTACAGATTCACATGAGTAAAGTTTATACCCTAAAAATAGTTTGGAACAAAAGGCAAAAAAAAACGGCAGAAGTACAACATGGTGTTAGAGCGAAACAACCAGTGCCCAACTTTGACAGAAAACTGAGCTTAATGTGGTTTTAGGTCTTACCACAGATTTATGTCCATGTTGTATAAGTGACTAAAATCCCATAAATAAAACACTTAGGAGTTCAGTTCTTTTGGACGACCACTCTGTAATTTCAGACTTTATGCATTCATTGATGTTCAAAAATTTCTTTTAGTCATTTTCTTTTTCAAGGAAACCTTTTCTTTTTTTTTATGGCTGGAGTATTCGCTTTTTTTTTTTTTTTTACTTCACAGCTGTGCCACCAACTTTGCGTTGCCACCAGTTCCCCTGCCAGGTTTTTATTTTTTTCAAAACAGACATTGAAGTTGTCACTGCCTTTCATCTCCAAGAAAAACCCGAATGTACCAGCGAAAGAAAACATTTCCTACCTGAGCTTTAAATTCACAAAGAAAACAACAGTCAGGATTCACTTTATCTCAGCTGGATTGACTTTTTCTATTTAAGCAATGAACCTCTCTGACCTCTCTTGTTGACCACATGATGAGAACTACACAGCTGGGTGTGTTTGGGTAGAAATGTGTATATTTGTACAAAAACCACAGAGTCCCTTCTGTACAACGCCATCAGGGCTGAACCTGTTTCTGCGATCGCGTTTAATCTGCTGCTTAGCAGACACCTGTAAGATGACGAGACCGTGCTGTGACGCGTGGAGACAAATACAAATCTCCTTGTTTTGCTAGGTTCACTTACAAAACCTCTGAAGTCGTACGTTTAGTGTTGGCATCCACAACATAAACACATGATTTGACTTGCTCAAGTGCATTTCCTGGTTTTTGTCATGTCTTCGTTTTGCTTTGTCGTTGCGAGCGAAACAGCAATGTTTTGTGGGAGCTGATGGAAACTGAAGTATGGGAAAATGGAAAACTTACAAGAGAGGGAAATTTCAGAGTTAAATGCAAATGCAGTAGCTGACACTTTTTGGTAAGCTGAGCGGGGAACTGGGTTTTATTATCTTCACTGAAACTGCATGTTTAAAAACAAAATGCCACCCACTGGTTTGGCTGCACTTTAATGGAGCAGCTCATTTCCTACAGTTGGTTTGCTGCACAGACCTTTTAAGATTCGTTTTAGGCTAACGAGACAAGTCAGGGATGGTGTTGGAATGCAAGAGTCAACAATCTACTTTACTAGCACAACCTCAAAGACGCAACTAAGCAGAACTAAATTACGTTGCACAAGTCCACATAAGAACATATAAAACATATAGTTCAGTTTAAAAAAGAAACGGACATAATAAATAAACAAATATAAAATCAATCGTAGGTATTATAAAACAGCACAGGTCACTATATACGATAGCGTTACTGTAAATTCTGTTTGGTAAAATTTGCTTCCAGACAAAATGGAGATAAGAACATCCAGCTGGTTGGTTTGTAGTTTTAAAAGAATAGTTCATATGAGACAGTAAAAATATCTTACATTTTGTTTACGGGGCTTTTAAGATTCAGCTTTAATAATTATTATAATAATGAATATAATTTAGGAGTGCATTTTCCGACACTACAACATTACAACACACACACACACACACAAAAAAAACATGGGTCAACAAAAATGTGCATAATGGACTTTTTACTATACAAATGTGTCATGAAAGACTGAAAAAAAAACAGAATAGAGTTTGTTTTACATATTTTGGATCAAGAATCGGATGAGCTGTTATGGTATTCCTCTTGGCAGTGATTGATTTTAAACTCAGCCATTAATGAATATGAGTCTAAATATTTAAACTGAAATATTCTGAACAAGCGTTCCTTCGCCGACGAAATAAAAACCTCACTGAGTCGGGAAGGAAAAGAGCTAGACATTAGGAAGTCGTTAAAGCGACTCCTCATGTCTTGGTCTCTGACGCTTCATGTGCCCCATGCATGAAATGCAGTCTGCGTGATTTCCTGCAAGTGTGGAAATATAGAATAAAGAAGCTCAGTTGCACGATGGACACGGTGGCCCGATGAAAGGAGACAAAATGTGTGACACACAGACATCCACACAGACGCGCAGAGGTAGGGTGGAGTTTGAGTTCTGCTACGGGGTTTGGTGGGTGGGGGTGGGGGGTTATTGCCTGAGTAGATGGGTGGCTTCATTGCTTGAGGGTTGATTGTGGGTGAGCAAGAGACACACTCACACAGGGCGAGCGATCAGGCCACCCAAGTGGTAGTCAGTCAGAAACCTGCGTGTGTTTGCTGCTGACCCCTACACATTAGCACAACACTTCCTCAATTTGTCTTCTGTGTTCTTGGACCACAAATGAATTTCCTCCTTCGTCTTTTTTTTTTCTTCTTTTTTTCCACACGCTACCTTTCAGGATGCTTACATCCTCCTTCACTGGCATCTCCACCAGACCCACCCCATCTCCAACCTAAACTTCTGAATGCACACACACACACACACACACACACACACACATACAGAGAGACGCTCTTTTGACAAACTTCACTTGCTTATGTTACTTGGCCAACAAAGAGAATGCATGAAGATAACAAGCTCATTGAAATGCCACAGAAACCCTCACCGGCGTCCCCTAAGCCAGATACTGCTGCCTGTCGCTGCAGAGCCCCCAGTTTGCTAATTAAGTCAGCACTGAGCCTCTGTTTGATTGGAATCAAGCCTTTTGAAGTGAAATTGCAGTAAGTCGCAAAAGATTGACCCGCTTGACACCCACAAGGTTCTTATTTCTTTCTAATCTGATTAGCACAAGTGTTGAGGCAGAACTCTGGAGGCACCGGTTGTTTTAAATTATTTGAAATGGACGCCCCCTCCCACCCCCCCCCTTTTATTTTTTTTTTTTTTTTTTTTTTTTTTTTTAAATTAATAAAATAAATATTTCTGGTCTTTTTA
>NW_015112932.1:208858-210883 GCF_001443285.1 Poecilia latipinna | reverse complement strand
TTTTTTTAAATTTTTGGAAAGGGCCCCCCCCCCCCCCCCCCCCCTTTTTTTTTTTTTTTTTTTTTTTTTTTGTCTTCACCAACATCTGATTCAATCTTTCGCTCTGTTTATAATCTCACATCGGTTACTGTTCTTTAAAATCCCCATATTCTGTTTTAATTCAAACAATGCTAAACAAAGTTCTGATTATTGAACGTGGATAGATGGATAAGTGGGTAGACGGATAGATGTGAAGCTCTGTGCTTTCTTTTAAAATCCACAGGTCCAAAGTTTGCATTACCACCTGCCAGTTGCATCTGACAATACCTCGGTTACAACCGTCCCAAACAAAGACTTAAAGAAAGTGTGTTTCTCTGTTTCTTTCTGTGTTCTGTGTGTTTTGCCCCCAGAAAGGCAACCATTCATTACGATGACAAAGGGGTAAAGAAATGCATTATCATAATTAATCTTGTGTGAGACCGTGGGTGGCAGCTTCGATTCTGCTTCTGACTCTGAAGGAGAGTCTCAGTGCGGATTGCCTCCTTCTGCCGCTGAGCAGATTTTTTTTTTTTTTTTGTCTTTAAATTTGACCAGCTATTTAATTTGACTCTTGTCTGTCTCACAGGTTCATATTTTGAAAGGCAACCTCATAAAATAAACTAAATAGCAACTAAGATGTCTGTATTAAAGTTATTTCGCTCCATGACTGGGTGTTAGTGTGATAAATATATTGTACTTTATGTTTTCTTGTTGAAAAAAAAATAAAATGAAAATCATGATCTTTTCAAAGGAACACAAAAATGGACTTTTTTCAGTTTTTGTAATTGTATAAATGACTGGTTGGAACTTAAAAGTTGAGCATGTACATATACTGAACACATATTGTTACTTTTCTACTTTATTCCTTTTCCTCCAAAGTTTAGATACTTATACTGTGAGTGCTTGAATTTTTCAAATCTTAAATATCATCAACTCTTTTTTTTATGGTGGGTTTGATGATGTTTTTTTGTTCTAATATTCTAAGATCAACTTTTTTTGTAAATTAACTTTTCTACAATATTCTTACTAGGCTATAAATTTAGTACTTTTACATGATTTCTGTGGAAGATCAAAATCCCAACAACGTTCCCTTAGACTTCCTTGGTTATGAGTTGCCTTCATGTAAAAACTTTTCCCTCCTATTGCATAGCTCTTCTGAAAGCAATAGAAGAAATGCAGTCGTGAGCGATCTCGCTGCTTCTGTGTTAAATAAACACTTTCTGGGCCTGAACAATCAGCAACTCGGCCGCTGGGAGACGGCTGAGTGCCAAAGCGGGTCCGTAACTCTGCTTACAGTGAATACAAAACCCGCGACGGACAGCAGCTCAAGCATGGATGAGTGACTGGATCGGTGGGTTCACTGGGGAGAGATGAAATGGAGAAATGGAGATTGTGCGGAGGGAGAGGGAACAACGGGGCAGCAGAACGAGGCAAAAAGGGAGATGAGCATGATAGGAAAGGTTCGAACGCAAAGAAAGAAGAGAAAAATAGAAGAGGATGAGGCAGGGGAGGGGATAAACGGAGGAAGTTGGGAGAGAGAGAGAGAGAGAGAACATATGGGACAAAGGATGTGGAGAGGTGAAGGAGGGATTAAGGGTTTGTGTTTGGAGGCTAGGGAGGTGTGATGGCAGATATCTACACAGCGCATGGTCATCTCCCATGGTTTATTTATCCAAGGCCTCTAGACCAGGCCTCGGACCTCCGTGAGTTTGTTAGGCTTCAAGGGGCCCCTTACCACACAGTCCAATTCCTCACATTCCACATTAGCTCCCATTTCCAGCTGCCTGTTTGCCTCTACCACTCAACCTGACCCAACCCAGTCCAAGAGAAGCCGGTCCGCAGGCTGGTCAGCGCCACACTGGAAAATCCAGAGGGTCTAGAGACGGAGGGCGTATTTGTAGACGCGTGGCAGTGACTGACAGCGAGGAGTTGTTGGGCAGCATATAATATCTGACATTAAATTTAGATGTATTGTATTAACTTTAATAATAAAACACAATGTAATGA
>NW_015112932.1:192925-205689 GCF_001443285.1 Poecilia latipinna | reverse complement strand
TAGAGACGGAGGGCGTATTTGTAGACGCGTGGCAGTGACTGACAGCGAGGAGTTGTTGGGCAGCATATAATATCTGCAACAAGATACATAAAGTGAAGCACTTTATCAGTTGGCAGATGTCAGCAATGTGACTTTCTGCTCAGGGCATCACAGCATAATGGGAGAAAAAGGTTGAAATATTAGTTCATCCCTTTCATTATTTTAGAGTTATTATAAAATAGCGCTTAGTATTATCTGCCAATTTTGTATGAGCAAGGATCATATTTTCTGCAAATGTTTCTTATCAGTGAGAACAAATTTCCTGTGGTTGTTCTCTCCGCTAGCAACCACAGTAGGCTTATCTGGAAGTGGGCCCCCAAATGAAACTGTACCCAGGGCCACATTCAATCTTGCTCTGGCCCTTTGTGTAAATGCTGTGAACGGCAGCAACTGAAGCATTATTCAGACCCGTCCCCATATTTTCAATGATTATTGACGCTGGTTTGCGCACCAAGATTTTTTAAAATTAAATGTGACTAATGAATGGACGCTGCAATTTTTTCAGTGGGGACAAAAGAAATTTAACCACAGTTGAATATGTTTTGATTAAGCTCATAAAAAAAAATAGAAAACCTGAAAGGGATTGTGTTGGAATTAGTTTGTTTTGATTTTATACCTCTTTTTCATCACTATTTGTTGGAGATATGTTACATTTTAGCATTAAGTAAACTCTCATTTCATTTCATTTACAGGTGTTTACATATTTATTCTTCAGCAAAATTGTCTATGGGAAATTTGTTATTTGTAGACTTATAATTTTATAGTTTTTTTAATAATGACACTTTACAAAAAAGTATCATCCCATGCTTGCAGATTTATCTCATATTATTTCAATCAGAATCAGTCTTGAGGTCAAATTCTGATTTGACAGCATTCAGTTTAGTTGGATCAAAATCACAATAGTGAGTTGATTATAAAATGCCAGTTGGTGAGAAGCTATACATTTAAGCATTGTTTGCAATCATAATGTAAAATGCTTTTTCAGAAACGCTTTTTGTCAGGTGAATAACTATGCAATTAAACTTAAAAATAGCAAATTCTGGATAAAAATACAGGTGAAAACTTAGCATTTTCCGGTGCCTCTGTGAAACACTGTGCCAAGTATAGTGGAAACAGAAATAATAATAAATAAAAAGTCAGCATAATCTTATTTAAATGTATATCCGCCTCATTTCACCACACTGAAGCCTGTGTTATTTTATTTTGCAAAATAGTGATGATGGAAGCAGGAGTTCGACATCAAACGGCAACATTGAACTTACAAGCACCTTCATCGCTGTCGGCAAAAAACCCGGCTTCTCACAGCGTCACCTGCGTATGCAACAAATCGCTTCAATTTGAGCTCAGATTGTTTTACTGGCACCTAAAAGGCTCCACATTAGCACCAGCCGCCTGACAAATGTTCCTCACGCCGGCTCAGAATGATGTTTAGGTAGAGAATGACTCTAATCGGGCTGTGTTTGTTCTTCCCCCCCGATACAGTCATGAGTGGGGCCAATGGGGGCTCGTATTAGCAGAGCACTAAAAATTAAGTCAGGTTTGGGAATGCTTTCTTTTTTTTTTCTTCACTCTCTCTCTCTGTTTCTTTCTCTCTTCTTGTTCCTCACTTTACTTTTTTCTTTCTTTCTTCCTTTATTCCTCTCTTCCTTCCTTTGCTCATTTCTTTCTTTACTTATTTTCTCTCTGCTCTCTGCTTTCTGAACTTATGAAGTCATGCATGGTGAGACATGGACGTTTTCCAAAAACCTGCTTGGAGATACGGCTGTCACACTGAACCAGGCAGCACCGCGGTGTTGACAAAAAGGATGTGTGTGTAGAAAAATTACTCCAGTACACCTCCTTTGCTTACTTTTTTGTTGTTGTCATTTTACCGGAGAGAACGGTTACATTTTTCTTTTGTAGATGACTTTGGCCTCAAGAGTCGGAAAGTCACAGTTATTGGTGCAAATTGCCTTCTGAAAGTATTAATACCTCCTAAACGTTTTGTAGAGTTAAAATAAAAATTCAGTGTATATCATCGGAGGTTTATGTGATTGACCTACACAGAGTAGAACATAGCTGTGAAGTGGAAGGAACATTGACATTTTTACTGAAAGAAATTAAAAAATGAATTTGAAGTAAGTTTGTATTCATCTTCTTTTAATGTGCAAAAAAAATGATGTGTGGAGGAAAATAAGTGCTGGATACAACCCTGAGGAGAACATTTCTATGGTAACCCATAGCAGTAGCAATACCATCCTGTGGAGATGCTTGTTTTTCAACAAAGAAACTAGTCAGAGCTGATGGGAAAATGGATGTCCCTAAATGCAAGAAGAAAACCGGTTCTGGAGTTTTACCTTTCAGCATGATAGTATTTAATGAAATAAGTTAGATCAGAGCATTTTTCACGTGGTAGAAAGGCCCAGTCAAAGTCCAGATGTGAATCCAGCTGAGAATGTGATGGAAAATCTGAAAGCTCCTCTTTAAATTTGCTCTCCATTCATGTTTTGCATAAAACTGATGGGCAAAAACGCCAATATTTATAGTTTTCATTCGGCTGCTATATTTGAAAACAATCTCTGATTTTTCTTCCAATTCACAATCAAACACTATTTTGTCTGATTCTGTCACATTAATCGCTAATAAAATACACATAATGTAGTAAAGTACCAAAATGTTGTAAATCTCCAGGGGTCTGACTAAGCCCACTTTAGCAAGGTGCTGTTGAAGCCCTAACCACAGTTGTCTGTTGCAAGCTGCTCATACACCAAAGACTCAGATCTGACTTTTAAAAAAAAGAAAAAGAAAAAAAAAGACCTGATTTGGGGATTTTGTCACAAATGAGAGGCTCTCGAGCTTTTTCAAACATGAGATGGGCTACAGTGATAGAAAGAGTGTTGAAAGATCTGCAATTCCCACACAAAACGTGCAGAGAGAGAGAGAGAGAGAGAGAGAGAGAGAGAGAGAGAGAGAGAGAGAAGAAAACGGAATCACATGTTTACATTCCAGTCTGAAAAGCTGAATTAACTTTTCTTCTCTCGCTGATTGGCCTGCGCTGATGAAACAGCGGAGCTGAGAACTGTTTGCATGCATGCCCGGCGCTGCTTCATCAATTGACGGCATGTGCAAACTGGAAGGTCGCTGGGAATGGTTAGACGAGCTCGAGAGGGCTTGTGCACGAGGATCGTGCGCGTGCGCGCGTGCAGAGTTTATTGAAAGAGTTCCTCTCTCTCCGTCCCTCCCTCACCCACTCCGCCCTCCTCTACCTCCCCCCAAGCCCAGGCAGCGGCAGCCTGGGTGGTCCCCCTCTCTCTCCACTTTGGTGAGCTGTTGCTTAGCAGCTAATAATAGGCGATGTTTGCAAAGTAATTTGCCTCTTCCTTGGCCAATGGGAGCCGGAGCACTTTTCCATCAAACCTCCCTTTTCAGGATTTGCCGAGAGGCGAACCTCTCCAAATGTTACCGCTACGGGATCGGAGTTAGACTTGACACGGACGGACTCAGACTGTTAGGCTTTCCAACTACTACTACTACTACTACTGCTATTACTACTACTACAGCTCCTCTCTGAGACGCAGTTTCACCAACTCTCGGGACGAATGAAGACTGAAGGATCTATACGGATTTCGGCGCATAATGTCGGGATGGAGTTTCGAGACTTGTTTGGCTCCGTGGAAGAGTAGAAAAGCGAGTTTGTCGCCGGTGGTGCTGGATGCGCTCCACGTCTATGTCGGATTACTGCCTTTCCTGAACGTCGAGCATCGATTCCCCTTCGCATCGCTCCGCGCCCCGATCACTCTCTTTGGACTATGGCCTCGGATCGCGGGGTCCCAGGGTCCGGCGTCTTTGGAGATTTACCCCCGAGTTATACGCGCTCTCAGCCGCCTGCGCACACAGACCTGCAGCGGAGACCCAGCTACTGCCATGCCGCTTTCGCACTTAAACAGATCTCAAAGGTGATGCATTTCACTCGCAGCCTGTGCGGGATTTACTCTCATTCAAGTCGGCAAAAGTGAATGAAAAAAAAAAAAAAAAGCTTTCATCTGAACCCGATTTGAGAGTGCGTGTGTGAACCAGAGTAGGGGTTTTGAATTCTCATTATAGAATCAGGATCTGGGTTAAAAAATATATATATATATATACATAATAATGTCTCTTAGTTCTTCACTGGAAAATAGTCGGTCTCATGCGATAACAGCGGCTTGTTTGAATGGACATGCAGCGTCTCATTCATGTTTGTCCCTGAGACAAATCAGCGGCGGAGCGGCTTGTTTTGCAGCCGTGCAGTGCGTGCTTTCCCCGGCTCTGCGCGAGCCAGCGGAGAGCAGCGCACTGGCCCCGGGTCTGTTTGGAAATGTGGTGGGTCCCGTAGAGGAATTCACTGATTCAGTTTGATCTGACAAAGCATCTTTGGACCGCCCGGATGCTTGGACGTGTTTCAGCACCGCTGAGAGAAACCACAACACCAGAAAGCTATGTCCTCTGCAGCAGCAGCAGCAGTGACATTTCTAACGAATGGCTCCCACACCATGAGGCGGATTGGGCCAGATTTAAGTTAAACTGTTGAGGAGAAGGCGTTGAAAGGCACATAACAGAATGGTTTCTATTAGCTGGAACCCCATTTGTAACCGGCTGTTCTGTCAGTATGCAGGCTTTTTAGTTTGCACTTCTGCTCAGACACTGAATAAGGCTTGTTTGTTGCACTTTTGCTTGTATATATATATATATATATATATATATATAAATATATATTTATATATATATTTTTTTTTTTTTTTTAAAGAAACATAGCTGCCTTTATAACTTAAAAATTTGCATCCAATTAGCTTTAGAGTATTTAACTTTACCATGTCACTGTCACTTATAATACATAGGAATTATTTCCCCCAATCCTAAATGTCACTGGATACCAGCCTGTCCACTGAATGTATCTGTATATGGATAAAAAACAAACAAACAATGAGGTCTAGTGCAGTATTCTTCTGTAGTCTTTAGCTAAGTTTAAAGTATTCATGTTGGATCCTGTTTCTGAATGCAAGCATTGCATGATGCGTTATTTGGCCTGCGTGTTGTAACTTTGCAATAATGTCCCTTTCTTTAACCCCTCCAATCCTGCCTGGCGTCCAGGGAAAGGCAGTAGGTCAGAAAGCTCCTCTGTGGATCCGGGCGAGGTTCCAGGCCTTCCTGTTCTCTCTGGGCTGCCACATCCAGAGGCACTGCGGGAAGGTGCTCTTCATTGGACTCTTGGTGTTCGGGGCTCTGTCTGTGGGACTCCGGGTGGCATCCATCGAAACCAACATCGAGCAGCTCTGGGTGGAAGGTGAGTTTCAAGAGATGTCTTGCTTGGAGAGAGGGCACGGAGGAGGAATGATGGTGAAATTCTTTGCTCGTGCTGTTGTTTTGTTGGGTTCAGGTTCCACAGCTGCTGCGGGGGCTTTGAGGCTTGACAGATCCAGCTCTTTTTTTTTTTTTTTTTTTAACAAGAGTTTGAATGGCAATAATGGCTGGTGAAAAGATGCAGGGTGGCCATATTAGTGTCACCTTGGTGCCATGGGAGGGAGGGAGCTAGGTGACAGGGCCTCTAGTTTGATTGGCTGATCTGACAAGAGCAGATGCACAGTTTAGGGTTTTGATGAATCAAAAATGATGCTTTTCATAAATTAGTTTGTTTTTATGTTGTTGTTGTTTTGTGGGTACATCCTTGTGTATAGTTGAATTGTTGATTGTAACACACCATGGGGATAGCCTTTTCTTTGAACTCGTGTTCCAGTTTGTTTGTGCAGCGTTCCCTGAAAACAGAATTCTGACATCTCCACTTTAAAAGGCTTCTGTCAGGCAGGGACGTACTTTTGCTTCTGACCATGAAAGCTCCCTCATAAAACCCTCCTCTCCTCATTCGCCTGTGTTTTTTAGATATAAGTTCATTTTCAGAGGCAAAGGCAGCCTCATTTAGTTTTTCACACTGGCCAAATTCCTTTTAAACCCTCAGGCTTTCTGTGCCGGGCCTGATCCCCGCAGCAGATGGGACTGTGTGAATGGTTAGCCATCTTTGAGGGCTCTGACCCCTCCCCCCCCACCCTCTTCCAGCTCCCTGTGTGGTCCCTAACTATTCTTGGATTCCATTCAACAAGAGGCAAGCAGGCACCACCTCCCTGAACCCCCCACCTCCCCACCCCCGCCTCCTCCTCCTCCTCCTCTCTCCTCCCTCGTCCTTCTCTCTTCCTAGTGAGAAGAAAAAAAATATATATAAGTGAATGCAGCTGAAGTTTACCCACCTGTTTTGCACACTCTAAAAGCGCCACAGCAGTTGGTGAATATAAACAGACTCTATAGGGTTTTTTAAGCCCACCATGTCACTGGAGGACAGGAACAGGCGGCTCCCACAGGGCCCGGCGCGGAGGTGTCGGAGGAGTCTCCCCCACACACTGCTTGGTGTCGGGAGACAAGTGTTGGGAAGCCTGTACGCTTGACTTGCACCGGAATTTGAATATGCTCCTCTGGGGCATGCTTTTTTTTAAACAAAAAAGAAAAAAAAAACTTTCTCTGTTAAAGTTAGAAGAAAATGATCAGTCTGAGGCTAAAGGAGAGAAAATGTACATTTCTGAAGAGAAACAGGAACAACAGAATGATTTGCCACTGTTTCTAATTGCTTCGGTTAGTGTAAATCTTTGGGATTACCTCTAGAGCTAATTGGCCGAGCTGCCCACTTAAAGGAGATGTTTAGTTGTTTGTGTGCCAGTTGTTTTGCTGCGGGATTCAGAGAGCTGAACCAGGAGGGGAGTAGAGGAAGGGGGTGCTGCTGCTGCTGCTGCTGCTGCTGCTGCTGCTGCTGCTGCTGAGAGGGAGCGCTGTGCCTTTAAGAGGCTGTGGCCATGTTTCTAAAGTTTCTGCCTGCCTTGTTTCCACCAATAGCCCATTGACAAAGCTGCTAGGGCCTCAATGGAGAGTAAAGTGGTTCGGTAACAAGGAGAGGTTAGTTCTCTCTGTTTCTCTTTCACACACACAAACATAGAGCAACACACACTCATGCGCTATTGTATGTGAGCCAGAAAACATGAAGGGGTTTGGAGAATGGGGTGGAGGGTTGGAGGTGGTGGTGGTGGGGGGGCGACATGCTCACCAATAAAACAGCAGATTTCAACCGAAGAGACTCAAAATATTGTTGTGTCTCTTTGAGTGGGTTTTAATGATGCTTACTGTGTTGCAGTTGTCCTAATTTGTCGGGGTTTCCTCGCTGGGAGTCAACACTGCGAGTGTTGACGCCCCGGTCGTGCTGTAGGTGCATGTGGTTCCCATCATATATTCCAACTTCTCAACACAAACAAACTTCTCATCTTTCTCACCTCAGACGTGTTCAGCTTGAGTTCCAGGCTGCGTTTCTGTCCGCCTGCCTCCGTTTTTGTGTGTGCGTCTGTTTATGTTTCTACCTGCTCTGTGAAGTCAGGCCACCGGGGCTTTTTTAATTGCTTCCTCCCTTTCTGCGGGACCAAAACGCTGTGAAGCACAGCGGCCTGAGTCCGAGGAGGGCTAAACGTCGGGAGATGTGTCAGAAATCTTGAAAGGTTTTAGCCGTCTTACTTTTAGTGGCTTAGATGTTTGTGGCTTGACTCAAGTATTGTCATGCATTTGCAACAGGAACGTGCAGCTCATAAGCAGGAGGATTGATTTTCACCCTCACACCTGGGTAGGAGAGATTTAAAAGCCGCAGCATCAGGGTGTTTAGTCTGTTAGAAGGATTACGACTGGATTCTGGTAATGCCTCACAGAGTTTGCTTTAAAATGAACCATTATGAAGACTGTCTCTTTTCCTCAGTTAACTAAGGGCTAGAGAAAAGTCCCATAAAAAGTCAGCGTGGAAAGAGGGGGAGGTAGAGACTATCCGCAGTCCAATAGAGATGCTCCAGCCAAGCTTTTCCTGGCCCATACAGATTGCAGATTTTCTATTTTCTGACCAACTGGCTCTGATTTGGGAAATTAAGAATGTATACGTCAAAGCATGTGTCCCCCTAAAATTTCATCAGATTTTTATTTTTATTTTTGTCCATTTCACATATTTAGACCAAAATCACATTGTCCAGCACTCGAACGCTGTTCAAAACTGGCCGATTCCAATGTCGGGGCCCTAAGATCATGGCATCTCCAAGGTTTAAACTTTGAACTCTGCTACCACTTTTCTACTATTTTGTTTGAGCTGATGCTGTGACCTGGTCAACAGTCTTTATTGTTCCCAAGCAGAAAGGAAAGATCATAAAAAGAGGTGCAGGAAGAAGACAGGGATGAGTAGAGACAATAGGGGGGTTGGGGCAGGAACAGGGTGGAAGGTTTATGGCCTTCTCACACGTTTTTCCCCACTTTTTGCTGCTATTTTTTTTTCCTGACTCACTTAAACAAACATCAAGTGTGAGACTGTCTCCTGCATCTCTTCATTTCCCAGCAGAGTCGTGCCACATGGATTGCGTTCTTTTGCCTAAAGGTTTACCAGAATACAGTGCATTCTTTTCTTACTTTGTTTAGATACTTGCCTTTTCTCCTTGTTATTCTCAATTTACAATGTGCTGTTTGAAAGACTTGTTTGGAAAAGAGAAAGTGGGGAGGGGGAGAAGGCGGAAAAAAAAGAAGAAATGAAACGGGCTTTCACGTAAAAGAGGTGGTGTTTACTCTGACATCAACTAAACTCATCTTTCTTGGCGGGGATCGGGTGAGCCATGACAGACATATACACAGACTCAAGCTGTCCAAATATGAATGTAGCAAGACAGGGCCCTGCAGCCACGCCACATGTCCCATAAAAAGTCAGCGTGGAAAGAGGGGGCGGTAGAGACTCTCCGCAGTCCAAATGGGTGTGAATGCCCAGGGATGAAGTCCTGGTTTAGCTCGATGTGAAATCAGAGGGGATAAGAGGAGATCAAGAACCGGATTGATCGGAATCAGAAAGAAAGGGCTGGTTTCAGAGAGACGCGTCTGGGTTTACGCAAATGAGCGAATGCACACGTGGGCATTTCGGGAGCTTGGAGCGGTTTTTCTAAACAAACCTCGGAGCGGCGCGGCAGGTAAATGCTATAATTCATCGGAGTGCACACAGCGGCCCAGTTCAGACAGAGAAAGGGAGCTCTATGAGGCATTATTGGAGGTGAATAGTGCGCGGCGGTGCCCCAGCTAGATAAATAAACTCCCAGCGTTCAGGGCCTGGGACCTCACTGGTAGAGAGAACAAACAAGACCAGAGTCAACCTGGGTCACTTCCAAATGTTTACTTCACCCCTTCCTTCCATCCTTCAATTCAACACTACCTCATTCCATCCTATTTCTCAGCAGCATCCACCGCCACCAACACACACGCACGCACGCTTCAGCAGACGGACCAGGACCACCCCCTAACAAATAAACACACTCAGAACAGAAATATATACATATGCAGATGACAGACACATGCTCACCTACATTTATTTTGACTGCAGTCATTTTCTCAAGCCCAAACACCAGATCTAATCACGTTTCACTGGCTAGTCAAACGTTCATGTTGGAAATATGGAGGGATGCACAATACTGGAATATTATTATTATTTTTTTTTTACAATGCGATGATGTTGATGATACCTACTTTTCCTTCCCTCTTCTCTTTCATTTCCATTCTCACAGTATAACCATCGCTGTCCACCGTTGTTAGCGTCCCTGAATCTAAAATTTAGATCAGCTTTCAGTCAATAAAAGTAACTATGATCAAATATTTTTGCAACGTCGATTGCACATCAAATTTTGCACACAATCCACACTTTGCCACGGCGGTTCTTTTGCACTCTTGAATGTTGCAACGTTTCATATATTGTGCAGCTCAGAAAAACATAGTCACTTACTATGTCTTGGTGCCAAATCTTAAAAAACAACATCTTGGCAGTGGACGGTCAAGTCTCAGCCACACTGAATGCAATCTTCTTAGAAAGCAGGATAATAAAACCTCAATCAGAATACTGTGGCGCCCCTTCTCCTTTTGCTGAAGAGCAACCTTTGTCTCTGGTTTGCACGGTATAAAGCGACACCAGTCACCTTAGAGTTTGCACCATTTGCGTCTGTCTTTACACCACTAAAGTATAAAAAGTAAAGAGAGAGTGATGGAGACAGAGACTGGACATTTTCTTGGTACTTGGGAAGGGGAGGAAAAAAAAAAAAAAAGAAATCCTCCTTGGGCTCAATAAATTCATTTCTCATCTGAATGAGACCAGCAACGTGGAAAAATTTTGCTTTTCAGGCTGGGATGAATGTATGTTTCAACCACACATTAAGCAGTATTAGCGGTCAGTGGAGTGTCTAATGTGACTATTTTTCACAGTGGCCAACACTGCCCATGATTAGCATAATTAGCAGAGGCAAGCCTATACATATGGAAATGGAAAGTGCCTAAATGCCAGCCGTGGTGGAAATTTATGTGTGGTGGCTAACACCACTGGCACATCTGAATAGAATGTAAGTGAAACTGATTTTCCTGTTGTTTTGGCCGTGGATACAGTTTCTGCAGGATAGGTGTGAAAAGCAGAGTGGCCAAATTACAATCAAGCAGAAGTGAGGACTGTTGCTTTCTTGATTTGATGCAGCTTCTCTGCTAAAGCAATAGTATCCTTGATGACTCACGAACAGATACAGTGTATTTCTATAGGTAAGACAGCAACACGCCAGATCCTCTTTCTCGCCCCCAAGCCTCACCCTCCCACAGACGGTTCCGGCATTGTTTTACGGGGCTGGGAAAGTTTTGGTCCATTTGAGGGAAAAAAGACCTTTTTTTTTTTTTATTCTGCTGTTTGTTGGGAAACATTTGAAAGAAATTGAAGGGTTGAATGACAAAGGGTCTGCATTCAGTGTGGAGCCATACTGAAGGATTGTATGGAGGAACGGCCCATCTGCTGGGAGGCGCCCCGGCTGGGGGAATGCCATGGTACATGGGTGTTCCTTGGTCCGCAGTCTGGATTCTGGTGGCTCCGAATATAGAAAATACCTAAAGTGAGTGTGTAGGGATGTTGCATAGAAGGCCAGCCAGATAGTCTTATGTTGGTCTGAGCAACATTGTTTTCTGAAATTTGTAATTTCAAAGCAAACAGAGACTTCCTCTCTTGTTGACACACTTTATAGATGAGGCAAAAACAACAACTACGTATAGCAAGTGAAAGCATACATGTCACTTTAAGCCCTCTTCGTTTTGGGTCTTCCTCCGTAACAGCGTGGGGCCTTTCAGGGGCCCCCTAATCCAGCTAATCTACCACACTGAAGTTTGAAGGTGGCCCGGTCTGACCTAGCAGGGCCTGGAACTGGGATCAGGTCTATAGATGGTGCAAAGAACAGAATCAGCTGTTTATAAAGTCTTGGCATCATCTTAGGTGTGAGAAGCCACACTGGTTTAGGGATTTCTTGCTTTTTGGAGGATCCGATGGAGAGAAAAGGACATGCAGATATCTGTAAAAACACACTACATTTGTCAATAGAAGGGTAGAAAACCTTGTTTCACAGTTTTGTTGGGTTTGTTATGATGTTTTCTTTCACTTTTTCAGTTTCTTGGTATCCAGACTGCTTTGAAAGCATCTGTGGTGGTAAGACTAGTTAACAAAGTTCATTTTGCACCAAACATGCTTCCTCAAATATATAAGCCTTTAAAAAACACCACATACATGTCTTTCTTTTATGTATGGTCTAAAATGTTTTTTTTTTATTTGTTTTTTATTATTATTATTCTGTTTTCGATAAACAAAAACAAAAAAAATATGATTCCTTGTCGTGAATGCCATAAAAATCACCGACTTTTCACGTTTTTTCCACACTCAAAAGAGCTTCCTTCTCAGGGTGGGAACATTTCTTGGGAGCTGTCTCTTTAAGGCTGAGTGGAGAGGGAGAGTAAGGGGTAGAGTGAAAAAGAGCGAGTGGGAGACAGAGAAGTTCAGAAAGAGAAAAAGGGGGAGAAAAGGATGAGAGGAACAAGAAAAGGTAGAGCTGAGTTTACTCGAGCAGTAGTAAGCAGGGTTGCTGTGACACTCTGCAGAGTTCGGGTGTTTTGGGGCCGGACCTGGGGCTGAGGAACGAAGGCGAGAAGGAGAGCAGGGGAGAGGACAGACCGCCTGGGTGGTCCAGATGGGAGGAACGAGACACAAATAGCTATAATTTACTTCAGGAGGCCTGTAATTACAGAGCCAGAGTCTCTCCAAGCCACCCAGTTCCTGTTGGGATCAAAACCCCGTGTTGCAGAGGTTAACATACGAAACGTCAAAAAAGGTTTTAACAGATGTCAGAAAGAGGTCCGCAAAACGGAAAAGCTTTCATTTTGGCGTAGCCATTTTTAATTGGGAAGCTGCTGCGGGGATGGACACCGAGTGGAGTCGAATCACGGATTTGCACCCAGTGGGATATTTCCTTGTAGCACAGACACATGACAGTGTGAAAAAGACTCCGTGACACTCACATGCAACTTTCTCATCTCAAACGGAGGTGACGATGTAACTCATTTGTAACGTGTGGATACATTCACCTAAGACTTTTGAAAGTCACGTTTGTCCGATTTTGTCACTACGTGGCCTAATAGAAATAAGACATAATCCAAACAAGTTGATCGGGTGTTTGCGAATATAATTAAATCCTTGAAAGTGAAGCCTAGAAATATTGGACTTGTGTCTCCGAGGCCCAGAAATCCTAACCTGATCTCACACTTTAGCTGCATAGTTTGTTTTTTCTTTTCTCCCCATCAATTACAGCAGCCCGCTCTGGGCTGGG
>NW_015112932.1:138589-189689 GCF_001443285.1 Poecilia latipinna | reverse complement strand
GGGGGGGGGGGGGGGGGGGGGGGGCGGGGGGGGGGAGGGGGGGGGAGCGAGAGAGAGAGAGAGAGAGAGAGAGAGAGAGAGAGAGAGAGAGAGAAAAAAGACACAAAAACTAGACAGATGGAAAGATATAGCAAATCAGTTTATGTTAAAAGGAAAAGAGATAGAGATGCTTAACAATAGAGTGAAGCCATAAATGAGGGAAGCGCAGTGGAAGTGAGTAAAAGAGTGAAAAAAAAAAACCTCATTTAAGATGCTGATAGCCTCTGTTTCCAAACTTCTCTTCCTCGTCCCGTTTTTTTTTTTTTCCCTCTCTCACCCCGCCTCCCCTCCTTGTCTTTCTCTCTCCGGGGTTGTCATGTAGTGGGACAGCGAGAGGGTCAGACAGGCTCTCTGTGATCCAGCGCGGCATGTTTCATGTCCACTTGGCACAGGCGCAGATCCCCCCGGCTGGCAAACTCTTTTCAGGGCAACCTCCTGTAATTAGGGGGCTGGGGTCTACCACACAGCACAGCATAGCTCTACTTTTCTTCTCTCTGTGTGTTTTGCTCCTTCTAAAATTTTTCTTGCTCATCACAGCTTATTTTTCTCTTAAATGTGTTCAACTTTCTTTATCTTCTGGTGTACCGTTGTAGTCTTTTGTCTTTTGGGCTCCTTACTACTCAGAAGAAGGGCATTTTCATGCAGTCAGTCTTGAATTTTATCAAGAAAAGCAAGCCATATGCTGATAAGGATTTTATTTTATTTTGTATTTTTCCTGCTGGTACAGAATGTTTGAGTCCCTATTTGCTGCTGCAAGAGCTAAGGTAGACGGTTTTTCGGGGCATCAGAAGCCTGGTCTTACTAACTCAGGGCACATCTGTTTCACAGAAGGAACCAATGAGGAGCCGTATTAGTCATTTCTCTTGGCCAGACGCTGCCTTGTGTGAAGTGCCTTCAAAACCAACACTGGTGAAGGCCAAGGGCGTTGGTCAATACATATATATTCATGTGTGTGTGGGTGTGTGTGTTCTTGAGTAAGTGTGTGCGTATAGTATGAAAAAAAAAAACCCGCAATAGGCTGCAATTGTGCGCTTTTTTAAATCCTTGAAGAATATCAAGCAATTTGTTTCTTTCTGTTTCTTTCTAGCTGGCAGTCGGGTGAGCACAGAGCTTCGCTACACCAGAGAGAAGCAGGGAGAGGAGTCGGTGTTTACCTCACAGATGCTCATCCAGACACCCAAAGAAGAGGGCACCAACATTTTGACGCAGGAGGCTTTGCTGGTTCACATGGAGGCGGCACTGTCGGCCAGCAAGGTGCAGGTGTCGCTGTTTGGAAAGTGAGTGGAGGGTTTTCCTCATATTTGCATGAATCCGTTGTAAAAAAAAAAAAGAAGAAAAGAAAAAACAGAATAAAGAAAGAAAAGCTAACTTTGAATTATTTTTCGTCTCTCACAGATCGTGGGATCTCAATAAAATATGCTACAAATCAGGAATTCCTATTATAGAAAACGTCATGATTGAAAGGGTAAGCTGACGAGTCTGCTTCATTCCTTCAAGCGCACATTTCTCACTTGTTTTGGTTTTAATTGTTTCCTCCTCCTTATTTCTCGATCTAAGATGATTGACAAGCTGTTCCCGTGTATGATAATCACCCCACTGGACTGCTTCTGGGAAGGGGCCAAGCTACAAGGAGGTTCTGCCTACTTACCGTAAGTCTCAGAATATCTGACCCAACAAAAACACGCATGATAGAAAGACTCTGGCTGTCTCTGTGAGCTCCATCCGATCTAACAAGAAGTCCACAACTTGCAGGATGGAGACATACAGTTGGGCTTTGAGCGGTCTGTCAGTGGGTGCTGTGACTGACAGCGTTAGGCAGTAATAGAGTTCTTTTCGGGTCCGGAGAGGGGAAGGAGGAGAACGGGAGGGAGAGAGGGTGTTCTGACAGAGAAATTCAAAGAGAAAAAGGTTAGGGAGGGATGCGGCGAAACAAGGGAGAGGAGATGGCTGGAGCGGCAACTGGGTGGTGGGCTGGTAGTGCAGAGGGCGGGGAGGCGGTGGCAGTGGTGGTGGTGGTGGTGGTGGCGGTGGCAGGGGAGCCCTTTGGGTCAGACAATGGTAAGCATTCTTTCAGTTTACGAGTGAGTGTCCATCAGTGCAGGGGCCCCAGAGGAGGAGGGAGGTGGGGGCGGCGGCGGCGGCGGCGGTGGTGGAGGGGTGGCTTTGTCAGCTCACGGCTAACACTCGGCATTCTCATGGTAATGCCCTGGGCTCCCAGCTCCCAAGTTGTCCAACAAATAAAATGGGCAGTATTCAAACCTCAAGTCCCCCGAGAAGGATGGAGAGAGGCTACAAGACAGTTAACAGTGGAGTCTGGGCGTATTCGCAGATTCAAGTTTTTTCTTTTCTTTTTTTTTCAGTCCCTTTTTCTTTTTTGTGGAACAAAGTTCTCTTGAGAAATAGAGTTGCTGAAAGGGATCTCTCTCTTTTTCTCTTTTCTCTCTCTCTCTCTCTTCTTTTTGTCATCAGGAGTGATATTTTAATTGAGTGCGTACTTTGGAAAAAGAATGTTTAGATCGCAGCAGATGTTTCTACGCAAAGAAATATTTTGTTTATGCATCCGTCGGCGCTGACAGCGCCGTGTTGCATGACAAGCCGGTGCATACAGAAACAAACACAAAGTTTCCCATCCTTTAGCATCTCCCAGTTGGCTCGTGTGATCGCACCAGAGTGGGAGAAGTGGGGTCTTTGATGATTCACACATCTTCCAAGCGTTGCTGTAAATCCACACGATGTTTGCGACATCTGTTGTTGTTTATTAAGTGTTTATTACTCGTGCTCTGTGCAGAGCTGAAGAAAATCAGGAATGGTCACGCGGTGGCGATGCTTTTGTTTGACTTCTGGTTCAGACGTGTTTAATGAAAAAAAAAAAAAAGAAAAAGAGACAAAACACAGAGCACTAGATAGGAGAAAGAACAAAATCAGAGGGAGACAGATTGGGAAAGAGGGTGAAGAAGGGGGTGCAAAAAAAAAAAAAAAAACTTTGAAGAACAAAAAAACAGCAATCTATGAAAAAACAAAAGAGCCCAGGGCTGGTTCAGTCAAGCAAAAAGTAGCTGATAAAGGAGTGTCTTTGCAACCAGCAGCAAAATGGGAGCCTGGTATGTGGGAATAGGAGAGGACCTCAGGAGCCATTGGAGGAAGATCAAATCTTGAACCCAAATTCTTTTTTATTATTATTATTATTATTATTATTATTTATTTTCCTGATGATTCTCTCTATCATTCCAAATGACAGAACAAAGGCACAAAACGAGTCAACAACGAAGGATTATTATTTCTGAAGATCTCTGACTTCTGAAGAAAACTTTATTAGGTGTTAAATATATTTAAGGCCTAATATAATTTTAAGCGGGGGGTGGGGAGGGGGAAAGAAACTATTAAATGTGTTAGTTTTGCGTTCAATAAAAGTTAGCAAACAAGATAACTGAGTGGAAATATCCACAAATATTGTGTTGTGCAAACGGTGGGGGTGCTCCTGCCTTCTTGCTCGTCCCTGAATCTATTTTTCCTCTTCCTCACTTTTTCCTCTTTATCAAGATGTTTGCGAGGCAGAGGTAATTGTTATGACTCGGTGCAGGGCACTGAGGAATGAAAGTGAGCAGGCAGCCACCGTGCCTGTTTTTTTTTTTTTTTTTTTCCCGGGCATTGTGGCAGCGTGAAACAGGATAATAAACGCTATTTTATCCTGTATCTGCAGCTCGCCTCCTGCGTGGCCCCCGTGCAGCAGAGGAGCAAGAGCACAGACCAGATTAGGCGTTTTCCTGCTCGCAATAAAGATTAGCGTGTAAAGCAAAGGAGATGGGTTCGGGGTTTGCTCTTGAAGTTAGGATTTTACAGTGAAACGGGTCTGGATAGTTGACCATTAAAAGTCAGGGTTTTTTTTTTTTTTTTTTTTGCTTTGCAGGGGCATGCCAGATATCCAGTGGATGAACTTAGATCCTGTCAAGCTGATGGAAGAACTGGGCCAGTACACATCCCTGGAAGGTTTTAAAGAGATGCTGGACAAAGCCCAGGTAAGACATTGAAACACACAGTAACTTACTGAAGGGAAGACTTGCTTGTTTACTTAGAAACTGTTTTGAACATGGGTAGTGTGGTTCTCTGCTCAGGGTAAAGTCTCTTCTGGGGCACCACAGGGATTCATCTTTTTTTTTTTTTTTTTTGGGTTGAGCAAACAAAACACACAAAAAAAGAGAACCTGTAAACTATCAGCACCTTTCACAGACACCAAGGCTTTAATGCTGCCTTTTAATTTTTTTTTCTTCAGGTGGGACACGCCTACATGGACAGGCCGTGCCTCGACCCATCCGACCCAGACTGCCCTCTCAGTGCCCCCAATAAGGAGCAGGAAGAAGTGAGCTCATGCTTCCAAATTGCTAATGTAGGCGTCATATACGATTGTAGTGGCAGAGCATCACTTTTCTAAGGCCTGTAATTTTCCTTCTTTTCAGAGTCCAGACATTGCCGGGCGTCTCCAGGGCGGATGCCACGGCTTCAGTCAGAAGTTCATGCACTGGCAGGAGGAGCTCATCCTGGGAGGGCGTGTCAAAAGCAGCCAGGATGCCCTGCTAAGGTGTGCAGATTTGCAAGGAGAAAGAATAACACAGCAGACTGGAGCTTAACCCAGACATACCGAGACAAATGGGGTTCATAAATAAACCGAATGTTTGGTAGGCTAGTTAAAGATAATTGACATTCAAATGAAGTCTCGTGGATTACAACGCCTTTTTTTTTTTTGCATGAAAGAAGTAAAGAAGAAGGAGAAAAACGTATTGGCTGGTGCTGACCCAAGTCCTTTTACTAGTTTCCAAAGTTGGACCCACAGCAGGTCATGAAACACCAGTGTAGGGTCTATGTATGACTTCTAGATACTAAATCAATTTTTAACAAGATTTTTAAAGCATATCTTCTGCCATAATTGTAAAAAACATTTCCAGTAGTCATAAATGAATAAAAAGGAGTAATATAATAGTTGTTTGAGTTGTTTTGGAGGGTCCTTTTACCCTAGCTCACCTGGCTTGTGACTTTGTTGTTTGCCTCGACCATAAATAATGAGCCGGTCGTCTCCAGCACTCTTCTTTTGGGGATTGTGAGGTCAAAAGCATTTGGAAACAGCCGCTCCACTGGATTTATTAAGGCATTTCAGCACAAATTAAGGTACTGCACCAGGTCAGACGGCAGATTTGAGATTCACACTGGTTTGCTTTTGCCTTGTTTTTTTTTTTGTTTTTTTTTTTAAAGAATCTCTTCTTAATGCCGACTTAATCTGCTCCTGTTTTACCAATCACAATTTAGAGTTTAGTCCATTGATTGTGTGAGACATCTCCTTTGCCAAACTCCACTGTGTTCTCTTGATACAGTCTTAAATGTTTTTGTCTCAAATATACGATTACACTCATTGTTCAGCTTCCGAGATGGGTACTTTAGGTGATGTCACTTCGAAGCGGGTGATGATGCTCAACACCCGGCTAATCCATTGTTTGCATGCCCGTGCAGTGCGGAGGCCCTCCAGTCCATGTTCCTGTTGATGAGTCCCAAGCAGCTCTATGAACACTTCAAGGACGACTACGAGATCCACGACATCAACTGGAATGAGGAAAAGGCCACCGCCATCCTCGAGTCCTGGCAGAGGAAGTTTGTGCAGGTGTGAACTCGCCGTTATTCCTAAAGCCATATAATTGTTACAACGTTTAATGAAACATAAAATGTTTTATTTTTTTAGGTGTTTTACTCTTCCTATGCAATGTTGTTCTCCGCGTACACACACCCACACACACGCGCACACCCACACACACACACACACACACACACTATGCAGTATTCGAATTCCATCAGTCTTCGGCTCCCTGAATGAAGTGAACAGGGCACCAGGTTTCCGTGTGCATGTGTGTGCAGCAGGGCAGTCATCTCTCTCTGTCAGAGCCCTAGTTATAGGAACAAGCTGTTGCTATGATAGCCGACACCCACCGCTGAGAGGGTGGTGGGGAGAAGTGGGGGTGGATAACAAACTCCCAATGTAAACTGACCGAGACGCACGACCTCCTCTTTGACGCGTTAAACAACAGGAGCAGATCTGTTTTGAGATGGCGAACGGCGACTTTCGCGTGCGCCGGTAGATTCTCAGAAAACTTTGTGTCCGTGCGTGGTGAGGAGTGTGCAGAGAGTGGCTGCCTGAACCGTGCGATCCCATCCTTTTCACCTTTGACCTCCTAACCTCTGGCATCTGTGCTCATTACTCCTCAGTTGTCATACTTATGTGTGGACGCACACACATGCTGCCACATGTAAAAACACATTCATGCTCACTTTCAAGACATACTTCAAAAAGATAGATTGGTCTTTTTTTTTTAAACTTTTTTCCTCCCCGGATTTTCTTCGCTTGTGTTCCGCAAAGCATGTTTTGACAACTAGTTACTTCCTTACAGGTCGTCCACCAGAGCATCCCTGGCAATTCCAGTCAGTCTATCCATGCCTTCTCCACAACCACCCTCAACGACATCATGAAGTCCTTCTCTGACGTCAGTGTCATCAGAGTCGCTGGAGGATACTTGCTCATGGTGATTGCCTAGTGAAATCGGAGTGCTTTTATGAGGAGAGGAGTTTAAGCGAAGGGTTATGGTGTTTACACAGCATGTCTTCTCCCTAGTTGGCCTACGCCTGTGTGACGATGCTCAGGTGGGACTGTGCCAAGTCGCAGGGGGCTGTCGGACTGGCGGGGGTCCTGCTGGTAGCCCTGTCGGTGGCAGCAGGACTGGGTCTCTGCTCTCTACTTGGCCTCTCTTTCAACGCTGCTACTACACAGGTACGACACAAAGGACAACGCCCTATGCTGTATGGACGGATGGATAGACGATGGCACATTATTTATCCACCTTAAAATTAAGATGACTTTTATTGCATCACATGCTGCTTTTATGGCCTTACTGCAAGTGTTAACTGTGTAATTTTTTTGAGGTGCGTTTATGATTAAAAAGGCATTATGTGGAAAAAAGACATGCATAAACTAAAAGAAAAAACTGAATTTTGGTATCAGATATTGCTAGACTGAGGCACTAAAAGTTAAGGTTGTTGTTACTGTTTCAGAGAAGTTAATTTCTGGGCTGTTTTGTCTTAGGATAAATCAGAAATATTTAGGGTTTTGTAGTTGCATGAGTCCCTTTTTATGGGTGGCAAAAAGGGGGAGGGGGAGGGGGGGGCTTTAAAAAAAGTGTTTAGGAACCACTGGTTCAGAGGACAATGTGATCTTAAAAGTATGTGTGGGCGGTAATTCCTTTGATTTAATGCCCAGAATTTGATGTCAACTTTCTTCAAATGTTCATTCTGACCTTTTTGCCCTCCACGGATGCGTTTCCCATCCCAGGTGCTTCCCTTCCTGGCACTGGGGATTGGTGTGGATGACATGTTTCTGTTGGCCCACTCCTTCACAGAGGCAGGAAGCAATATCCCCTTTAAGGTACTTTTTAAATATCTCCTCCACACTGCCCTCCTCCCTTTTCATCTCCTCTCTTATTCTCTTCTGACTCATCTGTGTTTTTGCGTTTGCGTGAAGGAGCGGACCGGAGACTGCTTGCGTCGCACCGGCACAAGCGTGGCTCTGACTTCCATAAACAACATGATTGCGTTCTTCATGGCTGCATTGGTGCCCATCCCAGCCTTGCGGGCATTCTCTCTGCAGGTATTTTTTTTTTTTTTGTTTTATTCCACTCTCACAGGGATGTTCCAGCTAGGACATAAATGCGGCAAGCGCACAATCGCGCACCGTGAAGCCCAAAGCTCGTTTGCAAATGAAAGAGAAAACTTAAAAGAAGTGACACTTATGCACGGCAACGAAAGCTTTTGTTGCTGGTTTTACTGCCTCTGCACCTAGAGGGCCTGGATTTTTTTTTTATTTTTTTGTAGATGCATGTCTTTGCATGTGTGTATAACATGAAATATTCAGAGCATAAAGGGCTGCGAACAGACTTAAAGAAGCAGACGGAGAGAGGAGGGAGTAGTGGATCAGTATATCACTGGCCCGTCAAAGCGGTTTTCTCTGATCTGTGACTAACTGTGGGTGGTCTGAGACACACAAGCACACAGATAAACACACACGCATAGATGTGCTCACACTCGAAACCACATAACAGAATGTCAGCTCCAGGGCCTGAGCTGAGGGGGGGGAGGGAGGGGGGGTGGCGGCGATGGAAGCGTTGGTAACGGGGGTGATGGTTTTGCTCAGACTCGCAACATATATGTGCTTTCTTCTTCTTTCTTTTCTTTCAAATCGCTCTTCCTCTCTTAGCCCTGTCTTTCTAACCTCCTGGCTTGTTGATTTAGAGCAGGGGTTTTCTTGACTTACTGGGCTGTACTCTAAGATACTGAAAAAAAAAGAAGTTTTGACTTAACCCAGCTGCGATTATGGATCTGTAATTTTGCTCTCTTCTCACTTTGTTTTTCCTCTTGTCTCTCTCTCTCTCTCCCTCTCCTTCCCCAGGCAGCCATTGTGGTGGTGTTTAATTTTGCCATGGTGCTGCTCATCTTCCCTGCCATCCTCAGCTTGGACCTCCACCGGCGCGAGGACAAACGCTTGGACATCCTCTGCTGCCTGTACAGCCCGTGCGCTGACCGCGTTATTCACCTCTCGCCGCATGAGCTGTCGGAAGCCAGCGAGCAGTCTCAGGCGCCCGGGGCGGGGACGGCGCATGCGCACCAGTATGCTGCAGGGCCGACAATTACCACCAGCACCCAAATCACCACAACCGTGCAAGCGTTCACGCAGTGCGACGCAGCGGGTCAGCATATCGTCACAATTCTGCCACCGACTTCGCAGATCTCCACAAGCTCTCCCTCCATCATTGTCTGCCCCACCGCACAGACTCAGGGTACATGAATCATTTGGAGTCACAATATAGGAAAGGATTAGTCATATTTAATACAAAACACTCTAACATTTGATATCTATATTTTATTCTCCCTAGCTGCATCACCTTCCCCAACCAGCACCTCTGTGCCAGAACACTACGGCTCCCAGCTCTTCACCCCGACCTCCAGCTCCACACGGGACCTCCTAGCCCAGGTGGAAGACTCCAAATCAGGGAAGGAGTGCGTCCCGCTCCCCTTCCTTCACTGGAACCTGTCCAAGTTCGCCCGGGAAAAGTACGCCCCCCTGCTCCTGAAGCCCAAGAGCAAAGTCGCAGTGGTGGTTCTCTTCCTGGGACTTCTCAGCCTCGGGCTGTACGGGACCACCATGGTGCATGACGGCCTCTACCTGACAGACATCGTGCCCCGCGACACCAAGGAGTACGACTTCATCGATGCGCAGTTCAAGTACTTCTCCTTCTACAACATGTACTTAGTGACGATGGACGGGTTCGACTACGCCCGATCTCAGAGGCTGCTGATTCAGCTGCACAACGCCTTCAACTCTGTCAAATACGTAGTCCGAGACGGCGACAACAAGCTGCCCCGCATGTGGCTGCACTACTTCCAGGACTGGCTGAACGGTAAAGAGCTTATAGTTTTTTTTAAAAATAAACTTTCCCCAGCCTCTTGAAGTTTTCTTTAAATGAAAAAAACTTTTTTTTTTCTTGTAGTTGGGTCTATTTTATAAGTGCAACATTTTGTGGCTGATTTCTTATCACCAGTTTTTGTGAAACCTCAGCCTGTTGTTTCCAACTCTTCCAATTCAGATTGCTCTTACAGAATTATAATAGAAGATAATCAAAGGTCTTTCATCTGTGAGGGGTCTTTACCTTTAATATAAGGACCATAACTAAAGTCACACCACACGAGTGAGAGAAGGTTTGCTATAAATTAGGGGCTTAATAATATTTGAAACAAAATAAGGATAAATTAATGATGCAATTTAGCATCTTGTGTTAGCGATTAGCATAATTGGAGTTGCTAGCGTCAATGTTTGTAAGCTGCCAACATGTCCAATTTAAAATTGTTCCTTAATATTCACCAGTTGAAAGTTTAAAAGGATAACATAGAGCATCTTTGTTGTACTTGTTCACGTGTTTTATATTTCCTTCCTGTTTTCTGTTGAAGTATCGGTCTCTCTCGCTTTCTTCCAGCCTGAATGAACCGCAGACACTTTACGTCGGTGTGATATATCTGACTTTATTTTTATGCACCTTGCTGATGCTAAAAATATACAACCTGTAGTTACACTTTTACAGAATACTCTAGTGTATTGTCATCATTACGACATGTTAGCTCTTAGATTTTTCGCTTTCGCTGACCAGAAAAAGACAAAAATAAACCAATTCTTCCACTTTTTGCTTTACTAAAGTCGTCTTGCGGTGAGCAGAGGGAGTGGGGTTGAGAATTTGCAAAGGGTGAGCGAAAGTTCAGTCATACTATCCACCCCCCTCCACCTGGACTCATGGGTGGCGTAGTCGATAGGTTGAGGTCATGGGTTATCTTTGCATGCATGTGTACATTTGTGTGTGTGTGGGTGTCCTTAGGTTATAACGTGTCAAAGGCCCAGTCAAGAGGAAGTAATAGTTAACAGGTCAATCAGGGCCAACTGTGGGGGGGGGGGGGGGGAGGAAACATGAGCTTTCACATTTTCACTGTCACCTCATACAAAGAGAAACATCTGGAAAAACTTTCTGCTTTTATGGTTATAAGAATCAAGGCATTTCCAAGTAATATCCACAATAATTCTTCCTTTTTGTGTGTTTTTACCTCACGCGTAGGTCTCCAGGCTGCTTTTGATGCTGACTGGCAGACGGGCCGGATTACAGCTGACAGCTACAGGAATGGCACCGAAGATGGAGCTCTGGCGTACAAGCTGCTCATCCAGACAGGCTCCAAGAAAGAGCCTTTCAACCGCAGCCAGGTACCTCAAAACTGATAACCAGATGTCACTGTCCTGGTCTAGCCTGTTGCCCCGGGGAAAATTAATGCATGGATCTTTCTTTAGCTGACTTCTCGCCGGCTGGTGGATGCCGAGGGTTTGATCCCCCCGGAGGTGTTTTACATTTACCTGACCGTGTGGGTCAGTAATGATCCCCTGGGCTATGCCGCGTCCCAGGCCAACTTCTACCCTCACCCCAGAGAGTGGAATCATGACAAGTATGACACCACAGGAGAAAATCTGCGCAGTAAGTGTTTTATTTAATTTATTTATTTTTTTTAAAACGAGTAATTTTTTGCACGTACGTCTCTCAGTAGAGACGACAAAATAATCTTTTCCTCTGTTCAGTCCCCTCAGCGGAACCCCTGGAGTTCGCTCAGTTTCCCTTCTACCTGAACGGCCTTCGGCAGGCTAGTGACTTCGTGGAGGCCATCGAGAGCGTGCGTGCCATTTGTGATGAGTTCAGCCGCAAGGGCGTGCTCAACTACCCTAACGGTTACCCCTTCCTGTTCTGGGAACAGTACATCGGCCTCCGTCACTGGTTCCTGCTGTCAATTAGCGTTGTGCTGGCCTGTACCTTCCTGGTATGCGCCATTCTCCTGCTCAACCCCTGGACGGCTGGCATCATTGTAAGTCCTGCCCCTCCACCGCTTATTTGCCTCGTCTTTCCATCACTCATCCATTCTGCCATTTCCCAGTTCTGTCCTAAAGATCATTACCATCTTCCTTCCTCCACTCTTCATTTTTCTTTCTTTTCACTCCTCTCAGCATAGCTCGCCAACGCTGTCTAGGGGCCCTTGTTTGTCTCTGCAGAGGGTCACTCTCTCACACACAGAGACATTGTCATTCTAGCATAGGTTTGCTTCGCCTCAGAAAAAAAAAAAAAAGGAAATGCAAAACAGTCAAAACAGCCTTTAGCCTCCTGAAGCCTGTACTTCAAGCCCACTTGCTGTTTTGGTCAAAGGGAGAAGGAGAGACACAGGAAGAGAGCAGATCGGTCCAGTTGTAACCTAACCTTGGCCTGCTCAAGTCATCCATCAGAAAATATATATATATATATATATATATATATATATATATATATATATATATATATATATATATATATATATATATATATATGGGCGCATCTTCATGTGATTTGGAGAGAAACATCCCTAATACATGCACACACATACATTAAAAACACGTATGGTGATGAACTCCGTAAGGCAACAATTGGGTTTGTCTGTAGATAGTATGTTATATTTAAAAGGCATTGCTTTAGTAGCTCTGATTGAGATTGGCAGGCAAGTATGATGCCAGCAGGTGACAAATCCTTCTTGCCTGTGTGCGGTTGAGCAATAAAAATGCTTTTATCATTTCCACTGTACCTCTGCCTAAGCTCGAGACTCATGCTGGGATCAAACGCTCCATCTTACCAGGCATATGTCTATTCTTTTTTTTTCTTTTTTTTAATCTATTTTCATATAGGGATACATCCAGTTTCCTCCGTTTCTGTGAATCTTTGACATTTAGTTGTTTTTTTCTAGTGATTCTTTATATTAGGAGCTGAGTTTGTGTCAAACTGGGTGTGTGACAGTGGGGTTTTGCAATAATAAAAAAAAAATATATATATATATAGCATTACTGTATGTACCTCCTAAAGAATGCAGATCCTCACCTCAACTCTTGAGATTTCTACAATGCTGATGTTTCTTAATCTAACAAATTCTGCAACATACAGAGTTTAAAAGCTCTGAAGGAACAGACCAAGTACTGTGCTTTGTTCAGCTCTCCTGTTAGTCTTGCTCTCTCTTGCTCTCTTGCAGCCTGGAGGATTTTATTTTTCTTTTAGTATGGCTTCAAACATTTCTATGACTTTATATTCAAACACTTTGCAGAATTAGTTGACTTTGAGTCTTCCTCCTATAGCAAAACTTTCCACATCCGATAGCTGTACAGTTAGCGTGAACTGGTAGACTGTTGTGTTCAATGGTCATAAAAGATTTGAAGTACTCTGAGTCATTTGCCCAGAGCTAGAAATTTGAATACGAGTACAGGGTCACAGTTTTGTAGCATGAGTGTACGAAAACGGTCAAGCCAGGCAAATGACGAATTACAAAATTACTGATAATTACCTCTTTCAAGGCCATTTTTTTGTTTGTTTCTTATTCTGTTCCCTCATTCTTAATTTTCTTCCACACCAGAGTCATAACTTTTCTTTGTGTGTGCGTTTCAGGTGTTTATCTTGGCCATGATGACGGTGGAGTTGTTTGGCATCATGGGCCTGATTGGCATCAAGCTCAGTGCCATTCCCGTGGTCATCCTGATCGCATCGGTGGGCATCGGCGTGGAGTTTACGGTTCACATTGCCCTGGTAGGTCTTCAGTCCGCAGCGGCTATCGGTGAAACGCTCGTTTTGCTTGAAACCTGTAAAATAAAAAAGATGGAAGAAATACTGAAAGGCCGGGCCTTTAATTTGTTCTCCACAAAGCCCACATCAGTTCAAAGCAGAGACTCCTGTAGTTTTATTTGTTAAATGGAAAGTAATGAAGGTGAAATGTTTGTGATTAAGGATTTATTTTGGCTTCCTCCCTTATGCTGGCAGACTTTTATTGTAGCACAGTGTGATGTTAAGCGCAGTAATCCAGCAGTTTTGTAGTCTGCCAAGCTTTGCCCGCCACAAACACATTTTGGATGATTGGAAAGATTTCCAACTTCTTCCTCTTCCCTCCCTTTCCCTCTTTTTTTTTTTTTTTTTTTTTTTTTTGGCCACAGGGCTTCCTGACAGCGATTGGCAACAGAAACAAGCGCTCAGCGGTGGCACTGGAACACATGTTCGCCCCAGTGGTTGATGGCGCAATCTCCACGTTGCTGGGTGTTCTCATGCTGGCGGGATCAGAGTTTGACTTCATCATGAGGTGAGATGGATGCGGGTGTTTTTGTTTCTCCTAACTGGCTTGCAAAGGGAAGCTTTCTTGGGTTGGGAGCTAAGGGCTTGATGCAGGTGGAAGTGTTTTCCTCTATATTTCTTCACACACACACATGCATGCAGACAGTGTCTACTACACAGCTGGTTCTGTCACTCCAGGAGGACACACACACACACACACACACACACACACACACACACACACACACACACACACACAGATCCCCAACTTCAGAATGCAACAAATGGGGAAAACATCAGTGTTGTGTAGCAGCTGCTTGTAAACATGGAAGCTTTCTGCTGCCCACTGGGTGGTGTCTCTCTCTGACTCCCTCGCTCTGTGTGTGTCTCTCTCTCTCTCTGACACACACACACACACACACACTTGGGGAATCTGTAAAAATTCCTATCATCCATTTGGCATTCTTTCCCTTCCATGTCGGATGCCGTAATAAAAACTGGAGCTAAATTTGAACTGGTCAGCCAGTCAGATGTTATGCAGCCCACCAACAGAGACTGCTCCTTCCGTCTCTGTTCTCAGTGCCTGTGCGTGTCTTGCGAGTGAAGTGTAAATCTTGTGCATGTGCGTCGTAATGCGTCCTTTTTCTTTCTTTCTTTCTTTCTTTTTTTTCTTTCTTTCTTGCACTTCATGGGCTAAGTGGAAAAAAAAAGCTGAATAGCTCCATGTTTTTCAGCAGAACGTGGTCTCGGCCCAAACCCGAAACCACAACCTTGAGCTCACAGACTGCAACAGGCCTCCGTGACATAAAAACAGCCAGTTTTTCTGAAGAAACTCATACAGAAGCAGAAGGAGAGGCAGGGAGTGGGAGTCTTGGGAGGGTTAGCTGACTTGCACGGATGTGTGGTTCTTATGGGTGGTTCAAATATAGTAAAGGGAACCTCCACAGAGATGGAGAACTGAAGTTATAAGCAAATCCGAGAAAACTAAAAGAAAAGGGGGAAAAAATCACTAGAAAGTGGTTGGCGTGCAACATATGGCCAGAGGACGGGAAGGGGTGAGGCAGACGGGCCGAGGCTCCGTTGGAGGTCTTGTTTAGCTGCAGTTGTATTTGGGCAAATGGGGTGAGGCAAAGCAGGCTAGCTGGGGAGCAGCATAAACATGCTGGTGTAAACATCTTCTGGCCTTGTAATGTGCTGAATACACAAACAAGCATGAATAGAGACTCTTCTCACCAGTTTCTCTCTCTCTCTCTTTTTTTTTATTTTTTATTTTTTTTTACAAACAGAAACACATATACCTTCATGTATGTACATGAATCCCTTTCCAGGCCTGACCACAACTGGAAAAGATTAGTTTGTGTAAGCCACTAAATTCCTGACAGTGACTGATGGGGGGGAGTGGGGGGTCTAGTTGTCTCTTTTTGTCTGTAAGTAAAGTAAAAAGTGTCACATAAAGGAGCCCGCTGTGGTATTTTGAATTCCATAATAGCTAGCTTCAGACTTCAATGGTCTAATATGATTTTGGTTTTATTTGAGGTTTTTAATCTTTCCTGAGAAGAAGAAGAAAAAAACGAGGACTTTACTTGTTGAATAGCAGTAATAATCATTTCAAGCGATTATGAAGAAGCGTCTTTCCATAACAACTCCACTGCTTTCCTTCTTTTTTTGTTGTTTTTTTTTTTTTTTCTCCCTTCACCTCGTGCCAACTTCATTATTTTTTCCCCCTCATTTCTTTCACCTCCTAAAGTCTGGCTTAGCAGACTTAAAGCATCTTACCGTCTCTCTCCCTTCGCGTTTTCTGTTAGTGTTTAAGTGGAGTCCTCTCTAATTTGCTCGGGGGAGCTCTTTCTTGTGGCGTGCCTCCACCCCTGGCCTCCCCGGAGCTCCGTCGAGATGCACGCACACATGCACAAAACAAGCACGCATGCAGTGGGAGCTGCAAAAAAAAAAAAAAAGAAGAAAAACAGAGCGAGAGGAGAAAGTTGTGCAGAAGCAGCACAAGAGGCATCAAAGCATGTTTAAGCTGAGTGGGGAGTCAGATTAGCCTCTCTCCCAACTCCTTTGATACACAAGCATTGGGTTTTCCCAGCCTTCCTTCCCTGAGCTACTTTTCTTCCTCATGTACAGCAGCTGTGCGTGTGTGTGTGTGTGTGTGTGTGTGTAAGTCATGCACACAGTGATCACGTGGTTTTAAGCTATGTGGTCTTGCTCATTTTTGTATAAGAGTCAAGGAAAAACTCAACTGATTAGATTAATAAAATTATTGATTTCAAATGAAATTACTTAGAGTTATCAAAAGTCTGGCTAAATAATGACGTGCGACAGCACGCAACGTTTGTCCAAGTAAAATAAGGTTTTACAGTTTTTTTTGTTTTTTTTTAAATAAAGATAAAATAATGAAATACTTTATACATGTTAGCCCGGCTAGCATTACAAAAACAGCTGTGTTTGTGTTTTTCCTTGTGAATCCTTACCTTTGCTCTGAGATTTCTGAAAGCCTGCCAACAGTGTTTGTTCCACGAGTGACAGAAGTTGAAAGCTTAGAAGGAAACAAAGGTAGAAAAAAAGCAACTGTGCTGTTATCCGAGGAATGACTCTCGCTCTCTCTCTCAGAAATGTCTTAATATATAGAAGTTTACATTAAAATAGCAACCTAGATTTTTGTGTTTCGTCTTACTTCGCTTTAACACCTCACTGATACTACAGTTAGCTATTTGTTGCATTTTTTTTTTTATTCCTTTGTAAGCACAATCCCGTAGCTGAGGTGTGTTCACTAATTTCTTGCTCCACAAGGATTTATAAGGACTACATGAGCTGAAAATTGTTAATTATATTTCTCTTTTTGATCTAATCAAAGCTCTACATCTGTTCATCTCGCAGGTATTTCTTTGCCGTCCTCGCCATTCTGACTGTTTTGGGGATGCTGAATGGCTTAGTTCTCCTCCCAGTCCTCCTCTCCATGCTGGGCCCTCCAGCTGAAGTCACCCCGGTTGACAGCGCCAGCTGCCTGCCGACACCTTCTCCCGAGCCGCCGCTGCCTCCTCCGATGGCCCACCACGGATACTTCACAGCCCACAACCATCCGCGCTCGCCGCGGCAGCAAGCGTTTTCCGAGTCGTCGGACTCGGAATACTACTCCGAGGTGACGACGACCTCTGGGATCGGGGAGGAGGACTATAAGTACTGTGACAGGAGCGCGTACCAAGCGTCGCACCAAGCGACCGCTCCTTCCACAACGTCTCACATACTGGTGGAAGCCAGCAAGAACCCAAGCTTCCCCAAACTAACGGTAAGCACCACGAGCGCACGAATCTTCAAAGATGTATGTGTAACTCCTCTTTAAGCTTGTATTTGTACTCGTGTGTAACATACAAATGTTGCATTTGTTTTAGGTGCTGAAGCCCTTTAGGGAAAACGCAGTCGGCGGGAGGGTTGAACCGTTATGTGAATCCAACCACAGTCTGCAACCACCTGTCGGCTCCCAGGTGACATGCTGGGACGGAAACAAGCGTGAGCAGCAGAGCGATCTCCAGAGACTGCAGGATCAGTCGCCTC
This sequence comes from Poecilia latipinna, assembly GCF_001443285.1. Lineage (NCBI taxonomy): Eukaryota > Metazoa > Chordata > Actinopteri > Cyprinodontiformes > Poeciliidae > Poecilia > Poecilia latipinna. Next base: position 172,374 of record NW_015112932.1, on the reverse strand, counting down.
AACGCTTACCCAGCGACAAAGCTCATTTTCCTGGGAGGACTTGTCACAGTGGCCCCAGGCTGCAGAACAGCAGAGGGCCTCAGCCAAACAGGACTAAAGGGCCGAGCTGCGGTCACAGCAACTCTTCCCTGCCAATGCAACAAGGTCCCGCTGGGGGCCCCGTCACCATGGTGACTGCTACGGCCTCCGTTACGGTGGCCGTGCACCCGACTTTACCGGGGACCGCCTATCAAGGCTACATGCATGAAGGTTTTGACATGGACAGCGAGTCGGACTGTTTTGAAGCTGCTAGAAGGACTTGTGGCGACAAAACAAAATACTCTTCGTGCAACAGAGACTCTCTAGAGCTCCTAGACTTGGAGGCGACGCAGGTCCAGGCGGAATATCAACTCGGCAAGTCACAAGGTGAGCCGGGTTCCTCTGCTGACCTTTTTAGCAAATCTATGAGACGTTTTGAAATGAGAGCTTTATTTGCTGACTGTTTGCTGTTTCCTCCTGTGTGCTGCAGGTGGGCAGAGGATCCAGGCATCTAAAGATTGCTAGAGACTCTCTCACTGTGAGTCTCTGGATCCCAGAAGCACCTCGACCTCCTCACTGTGTCTCAAACTCTTAACTGTACATAGACTTCACATGAAAAAAACAACAAAAAGAAACAAAAAACAGAGAAGATTCACATCAAGAACATGAAAAAATGAAATTACTTGTTTTAAGAGTTATATAAATCTATGAGTATATATATTTTAATACTAAAAAAAGAGGGAAGCTATTTAAAAGAGTACTGTATAACTTGGGTATACTCTTATGTAAGATGTAAAAGATTATTTTCATGTGGGGATGTGGATTCGTTTTCCGTCCCACTTTGTATAGAATAAGAAATGTTCTATGTGTTTTCACAAAAAGTGAGATTTTATTAAGGTATTAGAGTATTGAACGTACATGGTCAGTGTTTATTTCTATTTGTGTTATTTTGTTGTTGTTTTTTTCTTGCTGCTACATTTCCGATTTCTTTTCAGGCAATTTGTCTTAATAAGTGCAGTCCCCCAACCTATCCCACACCCCTTCCCTCCTCTTTTTTTATTTTATTTTTTTATTTTTCACAGTATTATACTATGAAATACTTCGTCATAAACAATCTGTTGGGTCCAAGTTCTTTGTCACAGGTTGCCGGGAATTACACAGCAGATACTGTTTCCTAACAGCAGTAACCATTGTGCCTTCAGTGTGTCCCCCCTTTTTCTCATTATCCCAGCAATTAAAGGTCAGTATTATGTTCTCCGTTTAGGCTCTAAAACCTTTTGAATCATTTAGCCGTCGTGCTGGAAAGCAACGCTCCTAACTCCAACTTTGTCTCAACATCCTCTGCAGTTTTAATCTACTTGAAGGAGCTCCGATAACTTATGTTAATTTTTTCAGCAGTTTGTGTAAGCTTGTTTATGTTTTTTTTTTTTTTTTTTTTTTGTGAGGGTGGGAGGTGAGGGTTTAGTCACTTTGTCGAAAAAGTGTTGTTCGCCTCGTCGAAAAGGGAATTTTAAAAATGCAAAGGGAGTTATTTTTATTTGATTCTTCCCCCCTTTTTGAGTAGCAACAGTGTCATGTTGTTTTGACTCTGAACTGGTTTAGTCGACCTTGGTGCCTCAACTCGTTTCGACTCACTTTCTACTCGTTTTGCTTCCCCCTCTTGGACTGAGAACAAGGCTTCAGTCGTTCAGTATTGGTCTCGTCACTGCCAGTTTAAACTGCAGGGATAAACATGCGGATCTATTGTCTTTGTCATGTTTCAAGCGGCAGCTTCTTCCGTTTTCTTACTCTTTGTAAATATGAAAGTTGAGTCGTCTAGCTACTGCAGTTGGGGAATTATGAAGCAAAAGCACCGCTTTCCAGTTCGAGCAGACCGCGTCAGACTCTGATGAGGGATGGGGGTCGAGAGCAAGGGGCTCTCGCGGTGGTTTGTAGTTTATTTCAAGAAAGATGTTAATGTCATGCCATATAAATTATTTATATTAAAATTTTTATTTTTGTAGTTTGTACAGATGTTAGTATCTAGACCGAAGTTCTATTTTTAAAGAGTAAATATATATTATATATAAATATATCTATTTGTTCCTGAGGTTTTGTTTTATTGTTTTGTTTTGTTTGCCTTTTTGGGGACTGGGGGGAGGGGATGACAACACATTGTGTGAATGTGTGCGTGTTTGCGTGTGTGTGTGTGCGTGTGTGCGAATCAAAGGGGGCAATTGGAGGACCATGAAGGAGAAGTTGTGTAGGAAAAAGTGACATCGTGTTTTTAAGTTTCCTCTTGGCCCTTTCTTCTTCATTGTCATTTTTTTAAGATGTTCATGTCCATGTCTGAAACACTGTGATTTCTGAAAACTATGCTCAAGAGAACCCATATGTGACCGTTATGTTCCCTCACCTGCTATAGAAATTAAACTAACAAAATAAATTGAATGAAAAACTGCTTTCTTGTCGGTTGCCCTTTGTGATGTCGTGGGTCAGCGCTGTTATCACAAGCAGTTCGATTTATCAGTGTTTGCTGGTTAGTCTCTTATCGAGGCACTTTGTTTTAATGGCTCTACAGGGATTCAGCTTTCAAGCTGATTGTGAGAAACCAACACAAAAATTGTGTAAGGAAATAAATGCAACATGATGCATGAATGCACAAATGCTAAATATTCGTAGCATTTGACATACTAGAAATCTAAAAATTGTGCTATGCATTTCTCTTCTGCCTGCATTACTCTTATGTTGCCTAAATGAAATCCAATGTTCAATTTGCCTTCAGAGATTACACGGGTGTAATCTAATCTCACCATAAGTGCACATTATTAAACGCAGCAATCGGTGATTTCATTTAGTAGAGTTTCCTTATTTGACTTATACTATTCCACAATTAAAAGTTACTCAATTGAATTTCATAGTATGGAAATTATACAGTTTTTTGTTATGAGTATTAACTTTACTCAGGATGAAGACAGATTTTCAAACGATAACGTCCAAATAACAGGCAGCATCCATCACACAAGAGTGAGTGACTCCTGAGAGAAAATACCATTTTAAATATAAAAGACTATTATAACTATAAACTATTTTTAAATGTATTTGATTAAAAATTGCATGTCAAAAACTATTGGAATTGGAACACTTCTCCACAAAAAAATCGTTTTTGGCATTGTAGCAATTGAGCCCTTCTTATAATAACTGTTTTTGGTTAAAAAAAAAAAAAGAATGAAAGAAAGAAAACAAATGGGCAAAATAGTCATGACGTTTTCTGCATCATTTAATGTACTGGGGGTAGCTCAATCAGTCAAGTGAAAAAAAATTACAGGAATCAAAAAAATGTTCTGCATTACAATATGCCAAAGAATACACTGTCTGCCCTGAAGAGAAACGATGCAACATTTAATGGATCAATCACAGGGATTTGTTCTTTTTGGGTCTGGAGGATCAACATTTCATCAAACAATCCCCCCAAGATTCTGAGTTCAATCCACAGTACAATGACATGTGGTGACTGAGGCATTTTTTTGCATTTCCATGCTTTGGAGATTTTATATATATATATATATATATATATATATATATATATATATATATATATATATATATATATATATATATATATATAAACTATAACATTAGACCTATTTATTACATACAAGGGATCACGGAACAATGTGAACTGTCGCCTCATGCCGAAGAGGAGTTGCATTTGAAAATGTTGTTTAAAAAGAGTCAGTGATCCCAAGCACACAAGTGAGTGAGCAGAATCGTGGTTCCAGACCAACAAGAGAATGTTATGTGGTGAAAAGTATAAATCAAGGACCGCCGTCTAATAGAGAACATAAAGCATGACATCAAACATTGTTTCTGAGGCAACGCCAAGTAATGCAAAGTAATTGTGAAATGCAATCATATCATTTTGGGCTAGAATAAATGTTCACAGTTGCCAAAGGTTGGTTGATTCTATCTATGTACCACATGTGAAACAGCTACAGGAAACGGTGTTTATGCAACTAAACATTAGCTAAGCGATTCACAGGTATAAACTAAATCTTAAAGCGTCTTTTTGCTTGCACAGCTCAATACTCCACCTTCTTCACTTTCTGTGGAGTGAGAACAGGTACAACAAATTATAATTTGAATTAGCAATTAACAGTTAATGTGAGATAAACAAAATTTGAAACTTGTTTCTTCCTCTCTTGCTTTGGAATAGAATGCGCAGTAATCCCACTCCATATGCATGAGGTGAAATTGTGTATTTTGCATGGAAACAAAAGCTATTTGGCAAAATGTTACAGCTTTTCATGACACAGTGCTGTTGCTACGGACAACATTTTATGTTTTTGTTTGTTCTATATCCATCTTACATAGTGTGTTTCTGTACAGTGCAAAGTAACATGAAACATCTCCACTAAGCATTAAATCTCTGCCACAGAAAGGATCTGGGATCACTTTTGATCCCTGACACAGAGAGTCTTCTTACTGTTACTGTTTTTTTTTTGTTTGTTTTTTTTTGTTTTTCAAACATGCAATGCAACCTCAAGCATTATAACCTTCAATATAATCTATTGAAGCTTAAGGCTAAGACTCATTTATGTGCCCCAGTCTCTAAAATCATATCTTAACTTGTGAAACACCAACCAGATTTATGTTTTATGCCCAAAAGTCTAGTCATCTTTCTGTTTTGGGATCTGATGGGCATAATTAAGCATTTCCTCCCCTCTGTGCCTTCTTATGCACAAGATACACTCACGCATACACACAAGCCCACCTGTGTAGATGAAAGGTAGACCCTGTAAATTCCTGTGCTTTCCACATAACGGCTCCTCGTTTGTCAGCTCAGGCAAAGCAGCCTATGTCTGAATCTGATACCTCAGTCCTTTGAAGTCGCTTTCATGTCCATTTACATCTCAACCAAAACAGTTTGCACACACTATTGCAATTTAAGCTAACAATACGGCACAGTGAAAGTGAAACGTTGACTTGCACATAGCTCACGCAGAAATGTTAAGAATATGCGATGCATTAATGAAAAATGCTTTCGATGGGGAAAGTTATGGTGAAGTCCATTAATGTCATGACTGAGTGGAAAAAAAAAAAAAACAGAGTTATTGTTCGTGGGTGAGACGAAGCCTTTATGGCTTAATTTTGTTTAGACACATTTAGCAATAGCTATAAAATACTTAAATGTTGCTGAAAGTATATCTACAGGCCAAGTTAAAATATAATCGATTGCTCACCTTTTATTATGATGCATCTACAAACCTTAATGAGTTCCTTTCTGCGAAGGACCACACAATGTGGCGCATAAATGTGAAGTTACAGCGTTATATGCTTTGCAAAACTTCAAAGTTCAACCAATTGTTGAACTTTGTCTTCACAAGTCACCACATGAAAACAATAAATAGACCTCATCTATGTTCTTTTGTTCCTTGGTATAAATGCAGCTGATCTGTGAAGGCCTTTGAGGTTTGTTAGAGAGCATTAGTGAACAAACAACATCATGAAAACCAAGGAACACGGCAGAAAAAACTATTACAGCTCATTACCCCGTATTAGCACTGCGAAACATGGCTATGACTGTATTATGCGGTGTGGCTGCGTTTCTCCTGAAGGAACCCGGGAAGTTTGTTGGAGTGGGTGAGAAGATGGGCAGAGCTAAATACAGGACAATCCTTAAATGACCATGTCGAAGGCTTCACCAATCAAATATTTAAGAGTAAACTTCAAATACTTCAAATACTCTGCATATCCAATCTGACTGAAAACAAAATCATTCTTAAAATGTGTAAAGCTAGTTAAGACATACTTCAAAAGTTTTGTAGTGTAAGCAAAAAGTGGCTCCATAAGGTGCTTTGTGTTGGACCATCACATAAAATACGAACAACATATTAGGAAAATAGGTGAAAAAGTTCATATTTCCTGAATACTTTTTGCAAAGACAAAGTGTGTGATTAGGCCCGCAGATGTATAGGATAATCCTTTTTGACATGTTGGTATTATCAACAATTTGGTTATTCTGTCATGCAGCAACCTGGCTGTTTTCTATTAGTCAGATGTTTTACATATTCTCACCCCAAGTTAAACATTTAACAAGATAAAACAAAGACAATGACCACAGGGGCCTTGAGCAAATAAGTGGGAGCAGCTGTAATCCAACGTTAGGCAGAATTGGAAAAGCATTTTCCTTTCAAAAAAAAAAAAAAAAAAAAAAAACCACAGCTGACTTTTGTTAGCATTGTCAACAAAGGGGTGATGTGTCTTAATATTAAACACACATCTCCAAATAGTCAATTTGTTCCTTGTATTAGAAAAACAAAACACAGGAAAATGAAATGGAGGCACCCAGACAGAGTGGTTCAAATGGGACAAAACTGAAGATGTTTAAAAGAAAGCACATAATGCTTGTTTATATTACACCATTCATATTTTTTTTTTAAATCACATAGTAATTCACCTCAAAATGTAAAAAATACAATAAGGGAAAACAAAAATATATAGATAAAAAATAATTTCAAATGAAGAAAACTTTGTTTTTGTTGTTTTTGCTTTATAGAATCAAAATTGTCAACACAGTGTAAAGACGAGTATTCCTCATTTGAAATGTTGCTGCTTAACAAGAGTAACATCCACAGCTTTTTAAAACGAGTCAGAGCAACAGACAAGCAACAGTGTCTGGTATCCCCCAAAAGTTAATACCAAGATTTTTAAATTAATTCCCAAATTGACAAGTAATCAGCAGAGAGCAGGTCATGAGCCAGGTATGTTCTTATATTATTTCCAGTCAGGAGAGTTGGTATATAGTATTTCACACCATCTGGAGACAATCAAGAGCCTTTCTATTTAGAGAGATTCACATCTGTTACAGTAATCTAAATGAGAACAAATAAAAGCACGGATGATAATCTCTTGTTTTGGCGCCAAGATTCTCACTCTAGAAAAAAAAAAAATCTAAAGTTAAAGAAACCACATGGAGACATGTAGGCTGATCAAACAAAAGCGTTCAGTTTCTTAGAATGATTTCTGAAGTCATGCTGTCAGTAGCAACGATTAAACACAATGTCTTCAGATTTTAAGTGATTACAACTGGACGTTAATTGTGTGTTACTGCGCTGAGAGACGTTGAATTTCTTTATTATTTCTGAAAAGCAAGTGCGTAAAGCAGGACCAGTGTTGGCCCTAAAGCAGAGCTCTGAGTGACTCCACATCGTATCCGAAGTGATCCGGTTGAGGAGAACGCTGAAGGTTCACGGAAACATCAGGGAAGTTGAAACATTTGCACAGCGCTGTACATCAGCAAAGCAGTTGTGTTACTGCAACAAAATTGCTTTAGATGAGAAGATAAGCAGCCTGACTTCCTCCAAACTGTGTGGTATGTATGTCTCCCTGAATGTCTGCTTTCTCCTTCGCTGCACAGCTAATTCCTCCATTCTTTTGTGCTGCACCCAGTGCGAAGGTAGAAACACATACACCACCCCCTGCCTCACAAACACACATGCCAGTGCATGTTTTAGCCACACACAAACACTTTTCTTTGCTAATCAGCTCTATTGAATTCCTGCAACAATGGGCGCTCATCCTCTGGCCACCCAAGCTGTGCACATATGCACACACACGCACGCACGCACACGCACACACAAACCAGCATGACCAGATCATGAGATCAGACTTTTGTTCCTTCGGCATGTTTTCTCTTCCTCCAGCGGTCTCACCTTCACACTCAGGTCAGGAGCTGGCACAGCGAGATCATGTTATCTGGGCTATCAGCTCCTATCTGGGCCCACACACTGCTCTCACACCCACAGAGGAGGAGAAGGAGCCTGTTTAACTTCTCTCACATTTACTGGCTCTGTGTCACAGAGAAGGAGGTTTCATGTCGAACAAAACAAAAGAAAAAAAAAAGAAGAAGATTTCCAATGTAGACATAGTAAAGTACCTTCTGCTATCAATATTACTGCTTTTTTAACGTTTCTTGCTCAATCTTTGATTGTTTCTATCAATTGAAAAAAGATGTGTGACAATTTGTAACAGATAAGTGTGGGAGCAAAGTGAAATGCAGCAATGCTGGATCTCAGTTTTTCAACCTCGGCTAAGAGAAATTAAAACTAGTAACAAAAGTTAGGAGAGGTGTTATTTTCATACTAATGTGAGAAAAGGCATATAAAAGATCTATCAAACAAAGGTATCAGTCAGTGTAATGCACTCCCATTACCAGAATTCAAGAAGAAATCTACTAGACTGGTTTTATTTGACCGTTATGGTCTAATAAGACTAAATTTGATCTTTCAGGCTGCAGTTTCATATGTTGTATTTGGTACACACTACGACACCAATAGAACACAGTAAAGGATGGTGGTGGCAGCATCTGTTTTTTTGGTTTATTACCGTTACTTTTCCACAGGTTAAAAGTAATCAAATGTGAGTGTCTTTGGTAATACAGTCCCCTCAACATTTGTCCACACCCCTTCTGAAGACACAAGAAAAATCAAAACAAATGAATTCAAATAACACCAACATACTTTTTTTTTTCATGCTACGGCGTTTTTTCTACGTCGTTTCTCGACCATTTGATTTGAATACTTAAACTCAAGCAGTTGGAAGGGCCTGTGAGATTTAGCTGTTAGCGCAGCTAATGATGTTTCGGTCTCTGCAGACCATGCATGAAAGGGGTTTTGAGATGTCGCAACGCTTCCCAACATTTTCCCTCGGAGATGTAAAAATCGTTATTAACAATCCGCTGTCATGTTCATTTACTTACATAAGCACTTTCCATCCCGAGCCCTGTTCTCAAACAGAGCATGCTCTGTGAAGCCTTGACTTCTTTTGCTGCTCCGTGTATTTATATGTGTTCCATGTGATGTGATTGCTGGCTGCGCCGGGTTTGTTGCTCCAGCTTGCTCCTTCTAATCATCTCTCACTGAAACAGAGGAAGAACGAGATCAATATTTACCCCAAGCTCTCTTCGACATAACAAATGTGTTTGTAATCTATGCCCAGCATGCGTGCGTGCGTGCGTGCGTGTATGCGTGTGTGCATGCGCGCGCACGTGTTTGTGTGTGAGGACGTGTTTGGTATACCTTGGCCGTGACCAGGCCTGTCGAGGGGTGGCAGGAGGAGAAAGAGGAGGAAGAGGAGGAGAAGGAGGAGGAGGAGGGATGTGAAGTTCCAGGCAATCATGCAGACAGGCGGTAGGGCCCGTATAGTGTAAACATGTTTTAAATAAACAGGAACAGCGTAATGCCCTTTTAATTGATTCATTCTGTGCTTTGCTGTTTACAGAAGGGCCTAAATATGAGCCTCACAAGGCAGAGGCCTTGTGTTTATAAGTGGTTTGTTTGGCTCAAACAATAACAGTTCGAACACCAGATGTAGCTGTGGATCAGTCGTGATGTGTTGCGCCGGAGCACTACACGATTTGAAGTTCCCGTTTCGTCTTCCTCCCCGTCTCCCTGTCTTTGTCCGTGTGGGCTCCGGCGTGAGGGGTTCAGAGTTAGGCTGGAATAAAGACGCAACAGCAGCTCAGCAGTCTTCAGCCAGCGCACGTTGGCGTGTGTGTGTGTGTGTGTGTGTGTGTGTGAGCGCGGGTGCGTGTATGCATGCGTGCCTGTGTGTGAGTGAAGTTTAAATTGCAGCCACAGTGTAATGATATGGTGGTATGGCATTGAGGGGTGCTCCAGAGGGAGGGCGGGGGTTGGTAATTAAACATATGCAGACACAGACACTTACAGAGGGCAGGAGACACACACAGAGGGGGAGAAAGAAAGCAAAACTAAACACATCCAAGTGGGGTAGTAAAAGCTAATGAAAGCTCAGTGCTAGGTTGGCACAGACGGCCATTTCATGTGGTGAAGAGGAGAGGAGGAGGCAGAGCAGAGGAGGAGGAGGACTGGGACAGGCTGGGGAGCAATAAGGCGAAGGCTCCTTCAGAAAGTTGGGCAAACCAGAGGATAAACTTTAATTGACACCATGGCTTTTTTTTTTTTCCAATATCGTTTCTCTCTGCTGCTGCCAAATTATTGTTTAGGATAAGGCGAGCAATAACATTAACACGTTTGAGTGCAATAACAGTAAAAGCTAATAGTACAGTGAGAGGAGCTTGTACTTACTGAAGCAACTAGTTTTTATCTAATTAATCAGGATGAAAGCAAAGTTGAAATTGTACCGGGGAGCCGCAGTGCCTTGCAGACGTCATCACGCAGGTTGAGCCGTTGGACTTTTCATCACGTTACAGCCACAAGCGTTAATGGGTTTTATTACAGCTGTATGTGACACATCAACGCAAAGTGATGCATAATAGTGAAGGGGAAGAAAACTGATCCAGTGTATTAAGGTTTATTTTGCAGGTAAAAGTCTGAAAAGTGTGGCGTGTAGATTAATGCAGACTTTCGGGGTTGTAGAGGTCTAGAGACTCAAACGTTTTGAGCAATCTTCTATGCTGAATAGCGTAAGCCCACTAAGACTGCTTCAAGAGTGTCTGTAAACAGAATTTTTAGAGCCCAGCTACAGTTTCTTTTTTGGATTTAGGTCTGGACTTAGATTGGGACATTCTAATAAATGAGTTGTACGCTATAATTCCTCCAGATTCATTCTAGTAGGCTAAACTTTTGTCAAGTATTTTGTCTTTCTGCACTGCATGACAAGGTGTAAGTTATGAGGCTCAACCTTCAAGCCAAAGCAGGTGAATAATTCATCACTTATGCGCAGCCATTCAATTACATTGTTTAAATGAAGTTTTTGGGGGCTACAGTCAGTGTTTTTTTGTTTTTTTTTGTTTGTCACTGCAGACAAAAAAACATCTGCTTGATGTGTGATGACACAATGTGGATTCTCTGTTCAGCTGGTTTGAATTGAATATTAATTACATTGTGTGAAAATGAAATGCAATGTCAATGAAGTGTCATTATTAACCTTTTTAAGAATTGATGGAGAAAATAGACTGTTTTTTTTTTTGTTTGTTTGTTTGTTTTTTACCCCATCGGTCAAAATCACACCTGAACAAAAATGTCTACTACAACCCCGGGTGCCAATGCAGAAAAAAACGGAGACCTAACAGCATAATCCTGCCACCACCATGTTTGTTGTTGCCTACTTCTCAGATTAATGCTTCCCCAGTCCAGTTTTATAGCTTAGATGGTAGATTTGGAAGGTTTACAGTAGCACCATGATCTTTGTGGATGTGGATGACCTGAAAAGCAATCATCGAGGTATTCAAAATAATACAAATAAAAAGCACAATTTATTTTCTTTTCATCTCATAACCGTGCTTGCCTTCGTATTGGGCAAATTAAAACAGATTGGAGTTAGTGGATGTCATGTGACAAAATGTGAAAAGGCTCAAATATTTCTGCAAGACATTGTAACTTATTATTTCCTCAGCAGTGACATATTTTGTCAATATGTTTTTATTTTAAATCCATGCACAGAGAATAGAACGGAATGGTATAAGTGATCCCACAGCTTCAAACATCAAATGTGTCTAGAACAAATTGTTTTGTCTTTAAATGTTGACTTGTTACAGGGCTTTGGCCATTCCTTTCGCCAAAAAAACAAAATGCCCTTTAACATGTTAATATTTTAGTTTTGGGCTTTGGTGAAACAGGAAAATGACTGGTTAGGCAGGCATTTTTGCAGTGTGCCCTAATGCTGTGGTTTTGGGAGAGGGCTATAAAACTGAACTGGTGGTGTAAGTTTTTCTTTGAAAACTCTGGGCTCCACATGTTGAGGATCTCTCTACAATGCAAGTAAACATCTGATTTCTCTGTTGAGTTCCTGTAAAAGAAAACGCTGGGAGGTGGGGAAAGAAACACTGGTGGGTTTTGAGGATTAATTTCAAAAGCACACTGACACATTGGCGTTTCTATTCAGGGTTTGTGGTTTCGATTGGTGTTCCCTTTTAAGAGGCCATGCCTGGGCTGCTGGGTTTCTATCTTTACGGTTCACATAAAGGAACTGATTGAATTCAAGAATAGAGTTTATAGGCTAATTTCACAGTCATGGCTCAGCCCTTGTTTCTAATGCATTTAATTTTGTCACAGGACAGGTTCAGATTATGTTTAGGCTGAAAGTGTGCTTACTTAGTGTTTTCTGTGGCGTGACCCACTCAGCTCCCTCAGCTTAGAGTGAAAACTGACGAAGACGAAGCGGGAAATTGTGACTGACAGAGCGGCCCTGTGGACTAGTTACTGACCAAATGGAGAAACAGAGGAACCCTGAGCTGCACAGGACACATGTGTGTGAGGCTGCGGGAAGCAAAGCTTTGACATTAATTGTATTTCACTACTGCAGCTCACAAACCATAATCCCCACCCCCTCCTTTCCCAAATCCTTACAGTGTACCTCAAAGAAAGAACAATTTTAATAATTGCCTCGACTATAACTTCAAGATCTATCCCTCCTATGGTTTAATTTCTCTATATTTAAAAAGGATCTGACTTTTTCATGTGGGTATCTAAATAGCACTTTTGAGAAGCTTTTATGTAACTCTTTATTCACCCAATGCAACTAAACACCTCAGGGTGAAGAAAGAAATCTGCTGAGTTTTTAACACTTGTTGATTTTTTTTGAAAGTCAGACAGAGATACGTTTTAAAAATGTCATTTTATTTCTTAATATTTTAGCAGCTCTGTTACGCATATTTCCCAGTCGTTTCATGAGGGCATAGAAAAACCCGTGTAACATCACTGGTATCAAATAGTCATCAGGTCTGAAGCCATTTGTGTTTCTGCTAGACATACTTAGTTCTTTAAGAGGACATGGCTCATTGCTCTGGGCAACGTAGTCTTGGGGTGGCACAAGTACACGGGGAAACAAAAACATTGTGTGAGCTGTAGTAACCCAAACGAGTTTCCCATCAACAATTAGCATGTGCAGTCCATCTGGCATTTACGCCCCATGCTGGGCAAAGTTAAGCACTCTCAGAAGATATGACTAAGCTGACAGATGATGATGCTTAGGTTGGTATCTGATTTTCAGCTTCGACTTGGTGCTCAGTTAAAGGTCTATTTCACTGGTTTTCAAAGAATCAATAACTGCATTTGATAATTTGCACTTCAAAAAAATAAACTACTCAGACTGATTAAACTTCAACTAGACTGACTTACATTTAACAGTGAATTATTTAAAACAGAGTTTGAGTTCCATCAAAGTTTTGATTAATTAGGGTGAAATAAAGTATTGTCTATATCTCCATATGTTTATGTATCTATGGATCCAGCTACTGTAAATAATTGGACTGAGTGTCAAAGAGATTATTATAATCCGTTTCTTATCAATGAGGTAAATTGTCTCCATTGGGGGATAGTGTTTGATGGATGAAGAGGTAAATATGGGGAAAAGAAGGCCAATTCAAAGACTGGTTACCACTCCTGCTAACTACCACGGCTTATTTTGCCTCTGCTCCTCCTTGGTCAAATTTTATTGACATTCTTGTATGTATTATGGACATGCCTACTTTTTACGCTAGATGTTCAAATGTGCTGAAGAAATAACAAAGATCTACTATAGGCAAGATTTCTACTTCATAAAGTGCAATCAATAAGACAATGCAGGTGTCTTTACACAGATCTAAATCTGGTGAAGCAAGAAAAAACATGTTTTCCTATTTTTACGTTTGAATGTCATTCTGCTATCCATCTAATCTCGACTCTCTGTGGTAAAGTTATGCCTTCTCGTCCTTTAAATGCTTGCCTTAAGTTTTCCTCATAATTCAAAGACATATCAGTCTTGTCTAAGAGCTTCAAATCAGCCCAGAGGGACCAGGAACCATGGATTTACAATTCATAAAACCACTGTGTGATAAAAGTAGGTATCTGTAAATCGTGTGTAATGCCCAGTAACTACTGTAAACAATTATTCTTTTATTGCAGTGCTGGAATCAAGCTGCATCAATTTGCAGCAATAAAACAAGGTTTCTCTTTCTGTATATATTGCATAATTTACCTTTTACACTTGGTTTAAAACCAGTTACAAGGACCTTTGGACTAATACTGGAGTGTACCCCTGACTATGGTGCTCTAAAAAGATACAAAGCGATAATAAATATTAAATGAGTTATTCGAAAGCTTTCAATTGATTCAGAGAAACAAAGTCTTATCTATACGGTAGCTTCTTTTAGATGCAAAACAGGTCCCCAAAATGTAAACCTTAGTCAATAAAACATATGAAGATGTCTTCTAGAGTGGATGTTATATTACAAACTTTGAATCTAGTTAGTTTCATGTTTTAGACGGGAAAACTGAATAATCATTGAAGCTTGATATAATACATACAGTTCAGCAGAAAAACTCAGAGTCAAACACAAGGTATAGGAAAGCAAATAATAAAACAGAAAAAATATTACTCTAATGTTGCTATTGACTCATGCTGGGTGAATGCTCTCCCCTTGCATGTATAGGTGTGAGGTATCCTCTCACAGTCCATTATAATGCATGTCAGGTTTGATGGTAACTCAAAATTGTCCCACATCCTGCATGTTGCCATCGCAGTTTGCTGCTATAATGCCCTCTGGTGGCCATTTTTCATATTGGGTCACAAACGCCATGCTTTAGCGAGCCTGTGATGTCCCAAAAAGTCGTGAAATAGATTTTTTTCCTTTTTACCTTTATTTGATGAGTATGAGCTTCTTACACATTAATGTAACACATCAATACAACTTAATACTTTTTAGGTTCTTTTAATTTTGCATTGGTCTGCGTGTAATCATGTATATATATATATATATTTTTTTTATTAAATATAAGAAATATGCCAGAAGTGACTGAAAATCAGGAATCTTGAAGTTTTGTTTATGATTACGTTTCATACTTTGTACTTGATACACACCTTTTATTAAAAATAAAAATAAGAGAAAAGATCAAACAGCTAGTTCTGATGAATGCCTTTCTGTACTTTTTCTATTTCTATTTCATGTTAGTTTTCCTCAGTGCTCATCTCCTTGTCTGTCAGCCTTCCTGGGTGGTTTTTAAGTGTGCTCAGCTCACGCATGTGTGTTTATTTGATCTGCACAGGGGGAACAGAGCCTTGGCCTCTGCCGATTTTCTTTACACTGAGAAAATATGCTTTTGCACACATGGAAAAATGGGAACAGTTAAACAGACTCGGGGCCAACAGATACAAGTCCCCCTCCCTCCCTCCCCCCGAATCCCCCACATCCCTCTCCAACACCCCATTCCTCCGACCATCCACCTGAGGGACTGACACCTCTAAATGCTCTCTTCTTGTGACTACTCTCCTCTCCCAGCTCACCTCTCGTGTAGAGGCTATGGAGACTTGGCCAACTTTCAGTGTGTATGTTGATCCTAACAGAGATAACTGTGCACAAACATGCACTGTGTTTGTGTAGGAGAAGGCCCATTATGAAGGACATGTGTGGAATTATTGATATCAAATATTCAGAGGAAAAAAATGAAATGAAACACAAAAAAATAAAAGTTCAGAAGTGTTTGGTTGAAATAATTGCAATGTTAAGTGGGTTACTAATGAAATACAAAACAAAAATAAATCAGCAGTGTTTGGATCATCAGAAATGGAGTGAGTCTAAAGTGAGCGAAAGACTGAACTTGCATTTCCATGAGCAGAACATCTCTGGACCTAGAGCATCAGGAATGTGTTATCCAGAACATAGCACTTCATCAATATGTCAAAAAGTATTTAAGTGTGAACAGCATTCAGTGAAACATTGAACAGTTGCATCAAAAGGTTTTTTCTTTCTGCATTCAGCTCTGCTGGCTGGTTTGGTCTTGTGTCTTTTGTACTCTGTCTTTGTTGATTACTTATCTGTTATCTGTTAGCTTTGACCTAAAGATTATGAAACACAGTTCAGACTTTTTTAAGAGAATGAAAACAGCTTTTTAATACAAAACGTCTATCTCTAGCAGAGATATGTTCTCAAAGTAGCTACTCTGTGCACACTTCAGAGAGGTGACTGGACCTGCAAACTCGGAATAGAGGAGTTGCTCAGAGTGGAGGTGAAATGTTTTGGGATTTTTTTTTTTTTTGCCTCATGGTGCTGCCCTCTGGTGTTGCTGTCCAGGGCATAAAGCCCCCCCCCCCCCCACCGCCCCCACCCACTCCACAGTCGCCCCATCAAAAACCACTACAGAATAGAAAGCTAGCAAATGGAATCAAAACAAACAAAAGAACACCAAGACACTTATGGAAAAATGGATGTCAAAAAGTTGAAAGAGTCAACCTCATTAATACTATAATAAGATTATAATAAGATTAGTCTTTCACTAGCTAGTCAGTTAGTTCGAGGTTTGTACCAAGACTCCTGACATGCCATTTTATCGAGATTTATGAGAATGTATCCAGCTTACTTTGTAAGGCCTGACGAATGTAATTTAAATATGCATAATTTATGAAATTACTGAATTTCATTGTATCCATTCAAACGAACTAATATGTTCTCACTTGCACTTATTTACTTATTTTAAATGCAGTCTGATTTGACACACCACTGTGGAAGTGCTGAATGCAGGCTGTGAAAATGATGGACCGTCTGACTGAAGGGGAGCAGGGGGAGGTGCCTGGAGGAAAAGAGCTATGAGGGTGGGGGGAGGCGGGGTGGTGTGTAGGAGTTTTGGGGGGTGACAGGAATAGGAGGAGGGGAATGCCACCCACTAAGCCAGTTGTGGAGAAGTTCTGGGGGTTGGGCTGCCCACAGGAAACAGTTGTGGCTCCGTCCCAGGCCTCACACCAAGCAGCCCTGGGCCACCCAGTCGCCGGCAGACAGACCCACCAAATGGCCCGGACAGTCGACCAACAGGGATTTATTTATTTTTCATCCCTTGGTGGCGGCGGGAAAATTGCTTATAGCACAAGCTGTTTATTAGAACTTTGATTTGTCATGTGTCAGCGTTCGCTTGAGGGGGAATGTGTATACACAAGTCAGGCTTGTGTATAGTAGAATTAGAATGCTTGGAGTCTGAGGGTGTGGAGTAAAGGAGCTTTTGGTGGTGGTGGTGGTGGGGTGGGGGGTCCCACCCTGAAGGCAAAGGCTGAACTGCAGATTGGGTCATTCTCCAGCTGTCCCTGCTTGTTGATGTCACAAGGGACTGGTTTGCAGAAGGTGTGGGAAGACAGAGACAGCATGTGGACAAACACAGGATTCCTGTTTTCACATGGGTGAAATACTGTATAGGCCAAATGGATGAGCAATTAGAAGGATTTGGCCACAACTATAGGGTGTTGCAGAAAAACAGTCCTTACAGCTGAAATATCTGAGACAGCAGTTCATGTCTTGAAATGTTTATTTGGTTTCTAGACAAGCAGCTGAAATATTTTGACACAGATCTTTTTAAGAGGTCCTGAAAACCTGCTTTTATTCAAACTGGAAATAAATCTCCTTAAATTCTCTATGATAGTTCAAGTAACAACTTTTTCAATTCCAATACTACTACAGATCAAGCAAGTTATCTAACTAATGTTTGAGCAATCTTATAAGGGGAGGAAAATATGATTAAAAACAAAGACTGATATGTTTCATTCTATACACACCTGATCTTTAGCTGCAGCTATTTCAATTAAACAAGCTTATTTCAGTATCAAATGGCCATCAGATCTGGCTACCTTGCCACTCATTATGTCAAAATTATGTATAGCTTCAAACTTCAAACATTGGTTTTAAGCTATATATATATATATATATATATATATATATATATATATATATATATATATATATATATATATATATATATATATATATATATAAACCCCAGTGTTGATTTAACTCCCGCAGAGTTTATATTAAAGCTATATAGCTATTTTGAAAGCTGTATATAGTTTTTAAAAAACCATATATAGTTTTTTGAAAACTCTCCAAATACACGAGACTTCTTGTTTCCTGTGGTTTGAAAGACGTACATTGCTTCAAATAGTGTCAGACGTTACATAATCTGTGATTCAAATGAGCACGTTTGCTATTGTGTGTTTTTAAGGTTAGCGAGTTCATTTGCGTAATTCCCAAAGAATCCAGGAAGTGGCGCTACATGTATCTCTGATTTTTTTTTTCAAAATAGCGAAAGAAGAAGAACGTCACCTACTACGTAATGATATAAGCCAATCAGGCGCCTGGACGGTAGGAAATAACGCTTATTTGAATCTTTGGCGGTGCACTGGGCTGTCGCAGGTGAGGAATATTTCCTTTATCAGAGAAAGGAATAATTAATAGATATAAACAAATATTCATTTAATGTCAGAGTAGAGATATGTTAGAAGACGGTTATTTCTATTAGTTTTACACCAACCACTTCATAGCACCGCGAGCTAGCTTATTAGCCCAAACGCTAACGGAGGTACATTTGACTTTTTTCCCCCTTCGACAGTAAAAAGAAACAAAGATGGAGAAGAATCTTTCCAGACTTTTAGTTGGGCTTTCTATTCAGATCAGTCGCAGTGATGGTGAGTTTGTATATTTGTTTTCTTACGTGATATATTGTGTGCTAAATCTTAACTGTAAGCTCTTCGGCTTGTTGGTTCGTCACCCAGGTCGAATCCATTCAGCCATCGTTAAATCCGTTGATGCCTTCAAGTCTACGGCAATGGTTGAATGGCAGGAGAGGAAAATGAGCCGAGGGAAGGAGGTTAGTGATTTCATTTAACACACTTTTTAAAGATCAAGCTTAAAGTAACAATTTCAAAATGACTTTTTGTGTGTAGTAGATAACTAAAGTGAAATGGTACTTGAAATACTGGGAAAACAATCTGAATGTTTTTGAGTTGTCATTTTATTGAACAAATATTTCACAAGATTTTTCTAAAAACTTGTCAAATATCTATAAAGCATATTTTTCTTCAAGAAGGAAAACAAATATCTACATAGGATTTATGCAGAAATTGCAAAGTTTACTTCTTATCTATCATATGATGCAGTTCAAGATGTAGAAGTTAAAAAACAGTCTCATTTTTATTGGTACACCTGGTAAAATGCATAAAAATCTTTGCATCATAGTCATATAATGCCTTCCATCTTTGTACTTGGACACAGTTTCTTGGGGAGAAAATCCAATGTTTTAAATTAGTGTCTTGGAAAATCACCTCAAACACTTATAATATACAAGTAGCTTAATATGGTATATTTCTTTATTTTAAGATTAAGGAGTATTGAAGGAGGCATCTCGATGTTTTGATTAAAAATACTCTTTTTGGAAAAGAAATGTAAAACTTTAAAACTGACAAAACTATTTGTTCACAATTTCCTGATTGTGTGTGTATATGTGTATCATTTCCTTGTTTGGAGTTGGTAAGTAAGTGTCAAAGGCTGTAGTTCAGTAATTAGGCTCTCTCAAATGGAGCCTAGTGACTGATACTTGTTACTTTTAAGTTTAACCCACATATAAGTTTAAGTTTAACCCATGTATAAAAACATGTGGCAGCATATTCCTGAAAACTATAAATTGTTTGTTGAAAATAGAATTTATTTTTCCCCACTGTGAATTGTGCAGAAAATGAGAAGTTTCTGCATTATGATTGTGAAGGGAACAGTTTGAGCAGAAATTAGGATTTCTGTTTAAATGTCATGCATTAGTTCGAGTTAACAGAAGGATTAAGCTTTGTGCTGAACAACTATTTTCTTTAGACAGTCTGCATTTAAGTTTCTCTTTGTATTTCAGATTGAGATTAGCGAGTTATGCCATTTAAATCCAGAGCTTTTGGACCATGTAAATGCTGCCACCAGAGCTGCTGAACCGCCCTCTGCTGCTCCTGACAAGGCAAGTGATGATGTGTGTATTTATTCATATATATAACAAACAAACAAAAAACTGCAGAACTAAAATTATGTGGCATGCAGATAAACCTCAGTGTATCAACACCTATACCTTCAAATACTTCCATTTTACTGTTTTAACCAATATAATTATGCAGAAAGAGAGAATGCATAAAAAGTACAAATTCAATAGAGGATAACGCATGTTTGAACAAAATAAGTAATTCCTAACAGAAACTTCTTTTGTCTGTATTTCTTTCACAGAAGTATGAGGGGAGACTTCGCTCATCCCGTATCCCTGCTCCTTCTTCCTGTATGTAACCAATGATCCAGTTTGTCTCGCATCACTTTCAGTAATTTTCACCTAAGTTACTGAATTTAGACTTTGTTTTATCCCAAAGTCTCAACTCCATCGGCCAAAAATAACGAGGAGTTAGGTTGGCAATCCTCACTTTTCTTTCTTTAAAGAAAGGAAATTATGCACAAAATCACAATAACGATGCTGCAAGGGCTATAGTCAGGACTGAATCTCTGCTTTATTTTTGTAAGACACGGGTGTTGTGGGTATGCTGGGCATGCAGCACAACTTGGAGACAGTTTATTCTCACTATTCTGGGAGGCAAATTGTGTGGTAGAAGCTTGGAAGAACTGAATTAATTGTGGTGACACTAAACACCTTTTTTTATTTTTATTTTATTTTTTTTACATCAACTTCTGAGCCTTTGTTCCTTTCATGTTCTGCTGCCTTAGTCACAAATTTTACAATACTCTTTAGTTTGCCATGCTTTAGCTGTGATTTAGAATATTACTATCTTGATCAGTTCATTATTCACAAAAAATGGCTTATTAAAACTTATTGCTTTTTTTTCCTCTTGGATTTATCTTCCTCTTAGTTGCCTTACGGTCTCAGACACGGCAGACATGTTTGTTCCAGCCACCAGCACCTATGGTGTCACCAGCGGCAACAAGCAATGCGTCCTCTCAAGGAAACCCAGAGACAATCTGTCCTGAAGTGAACCAGTCGGCGCAGCCTACCAGCTCTGGTTAGTAGTGATCCCCCAAAGTACCTCCTGTTTGAAAACATTCCATCTCTGGACAACTGACTTGTTTCACTGGATCTACAGTTATTGTTTTTAGTGACGTGTATTGGCTTTGTTTTGTATTAGATGTCATTTGGATATTTTTGTGTAATCTGTATGCGTTTTAACTGTATGCTTCCACATTTCAGTGGTTTACTTATTTCAGTAATAAAAATTAAATATCTTTTAATTGCACCATTCTTTCTTTCTTTGTGCAGCTCCCTCTTTTCAGCCGCAGAGAGGAAATGAAGCCAAACTAGCACAGCTGCTGCCTCCTGTTGATGAGTCGGTCAAAGAAAACGAGCCTGACAGAATGCCTTCTCTGCCGTCAGCAAGAGGTCAATAATTCTTACCCATAATTCTATTAGATGTGTAGGTTATTGTACATAGGCCTGTCACAATAAACGGTAAATCAATTAATATATCTTATGATAAATTAAAAGACATTCAATAATTGTCATTTTTTTGATTTATTGTTTTTCTCTTTTTTTTTTTTTTAACTAAAACTGAACGATACAGGTATTCAGTCTGGTGATATGGTCTCCACTATTTCTTTTCTTTTTTTCTTTATTTTTAATACTATTTTGCTTACAGGGACTCCGTAATTCATTTTTATTAATGATTACTTATCTTGGATATTTCAAATGTCTTTCGGTTCCAGTGTTTAAATGTTCATTAGAATTGAACATTTATTGATATTTGAAAATGTGTTCTTGCATTTTCATGCCATTTTTACTAGGGTTAGGGTCTCAAATGGTCTCAAAATAATGTTATTGTTCATGGCAATAAATTCTGGGCCAATTTATCATCCAGCAAAATTTCTTACAGACCTAATTATTCATAGACTACTCTGTACAATAACATAATAAAGATGATGCCCACATCTCTGCATTGCAGGCAGAAGAAAATCTGTGGCTCCTCAGGAAACAAACAAAAGCAACAAAAGGATTTCCAGTGTCATGAAGCCCTTTGACATGCAACCTAAGAAGGGAAAGGTGGGGGGATTTTTTTTTTTTTTTTTTTTTTTTTAAGCTTTTTTTTTTTTTAAAATTTAAATATCAAACACTGATTTCCCTTTGGTTTAGTTTGGAGAGTCATCTCGACCAAATCAGAAGTTCTATGAGATGATCCAGGATTTTAGAGAAACCTTGGAAATAACTCCGATAACCACTTCTGATCCGGTGAGTTCTGACACAGAGATCGTGTTCAGTGTTTGAGGCCGTTTTCTACTTGTACGCTTTTTACTCCACTTCCTTAATCGCTGGTTTACTTTCACAGATTGAGCCTCACAAGATTTGTGTGTGTGTTCGCAAACGGCCTCTAAACAAGCAGGGTGTGTGTTGAAAATGTCTTATGACACGGTGCCAAGTTAATATAATGGAATAAACAGAGGAACCCAAAGTTCATTTTTATTTTTGTGGGGTTTCTTTAGAGTTTAACAAGAAGGAGATTGATGTGGTGTCCGTTCCTGGCAAAGGTGCGTTACTGGTCCATGAGCCAAAGCAAAAAGTGGACCTGACCAAGTACCTGGAGAACCAGGTCTTCCACTTTGACTACTCATTTGATGAGAGTGCCACCAACGAGCTGGTCTACAAGTAAATATTACTTAATAGATTCAATTTGTCACCTAAAATAATTGGTAGTCTGTTATTTCAAACTAAAAATTGATTCATTTTAATTTAAAACCATGTTTGTTGCACACTAACTTTTTGCTGTGCTATAATAACAAGCAACAGTAAACAAAAGTTTATGTTTATTAAAGAGCTTTTTCTTTTCTTCTAATTCTTGAGTTTTTATTGGTTTTGCTTTCAGGTTCACAGCCAAACCTTTGGTGCAGTCCATTTTTCAAGGTTGCATGGCGACTTGCTTTGCCTACGGCCAGACTGGAAGTGGCAAGACCCATGTAAGCCTCCGTGAACCCTACAAGTTTTAAGATTATGCTTAAGTCAATTTTTTCTAATTCAGAATGGATTTTTCTTTTCCTAAATCTTTGTAGACAATGGGAGGTGACTTCACGGGAAAGCAGCAGAACAGCGCTAAAGGAATCTATGCCTTAGCAGGTGAAACTACAATTTCTTTCTCTGTGGACAGTTGAATGTAAATTATTGTAAATGTGTAGTGTTTTGAAAATGCAGATCAAATAGAAGTCATTCAGCTAAGCTTGTACAGTGCCCTTTTCATTTATTTGCACACCTGGTAAAGATGTGTAGAATGGCTTACTGTAAATTCATCTTTATTAGTTTTTGTTTTTTTGCATTGTCTCGCAATGAGGGGAAATTTCAACTTTTAGCCAGGTTTTTCCTTTGACATCATCAGATGTGTGTGTTCATGTAGAATTATGTGCAGCTAGAGTAAGACAACAACAGAGTCGGAAACCCTGGACAGATATACATAGCTGATAACCAGATTTGTACAACCCCTTAAAAACATCAGGTCTCTTTAAGAAAGCTCTGATAGATAAATCTGTTTAATAGCACAGGGACCATTTCAGAATGACGCATAGAGAATATTTAATAGATATGCATTCCTGCGCCTCACATTGTTGGGCGTCTCATGCACTCTCACCGGGCTTACTAAAGGACATCTTGAATTTGAAAAAGAGAGAGCTTTACTTGTGAACTGAAAACTTGTGTAAAGAAATGCCAGTAAATGTTGAGGGTGCCCCATATTTGGTCTACATTTTTATTAATGATGTTTCATATTTCAGCCCAGGATGTTTTCACCAATCTCAACCACAGGAGGTTTGCTAATCTGGATCTGCGCGTCTACGTGAGCTTCTTCGAGATTTACAACAGCAAAGTAAGAAGGAGCTCTGATGAAGCACGAGTCAGTCTGACATCAGCTCGTAGAAACGTTTTCCTGTTTCGATTCAGGTGTATGATCTGCTGAACAAGAAGGCCAAGCTGCGTGTCTTGGAGGATGACCGGCAACAGGTTCAGGTGGTGGGATTGGAGGAGGTCTGTGTGTCCTCACCAGAAGACGTCATCAGGATTATACAGACAGGAAGTGCATGCAGGTACTTCAGTGCAGTAGTGTGAGATGGGTAGCCTCATATAGTAGGAAGTAGGCAGGAATTTTATTTTTCCACTTATTTTTTGAAAATGATCATTACTCATAATGGCTCACAAATTGGATTAAATCCATACAAATGCAGCCTTTAACTTGTGGAGAATGGAGCAAGTTCTGATTCTAGCTTCTTAGTATGAGTGGCCAATAAATATAGCTATTTTGACACACATCTTTATGTGTCTTGTAATAAAACTAATCCAAGTCGTTCCTCTACATCCATCTGTTCAGGACATCAGGGCAGACCTCAGCCAACGCAAACTCCTCCCGCTCCCACGCCATCCTCCAGATTGTCCTGCGGTGCAATAATCGTGCTGCCACTTTGCACGGCAAATTCTCATTGATCGATTTGGCAGGAAACGAGCGTGGCACGGACGTCAGAAGCAACGATCGCAGCACTATGGTGGAGACGACCGAGATCAACCGCAGCCTGTTGGCTCTCAAGGTAAAACGCATGAAACGCGCTCGTCCTGCAGAAAGAACTTTTCTCTGAAACCATAAGTTAGGATCAGATAAGCTTCAGAAAAAAAATTATATTCAGGTGGAGGAAGGTTAAAGCTACCCCCCCTTTAGCCACTTTTGTGTCCTGTCCTGTGTGTCTTGTAGGAGTGTATTCGCTCTCTGGGGAAGAACAGTGATCACATTCCTTTTCGGATGAGTACATTGACCAAAGTGCTCAGGGATTCCTTCATTGGAGAAAAGTCCAGAACCTGCATGGTATGGAGACTCACCTAACCTCCTCCAGTTGTTTTAGTGTTAATCTTGGTTTGTGTACTAATTTTTGTTTTCAAAAATGAACATATTTATATTCCGCCCTCCAT
The DNA here is from genome assembly GCF_001443285.1 of Poecilia latipinna. NCBI lineage: Eukaryota > Metazoa > Chordata > Actinopteri > Cyprinodontiformes > Poeciliidae > Poecilia > Poecilia latipinna. The sequence continues at coordinate 147,700 of NW_015112932.1, read as the reverse complement.
TTCAGATTGCCATGGTGTCTCCAGGAATGGCCTCATGCGAATACACAATGAACACACTTCGCTACGCAGACAGGTACAGAGACGGTGTGACGCGTCCTAATAATGGAGTCTGGAATCAGAACTCCTGAAGAATGCTCAGAAAGCAGTTTTATGCTTTAGCAAAAATAAATCGGATGTAATCCAGAAAGATTTGGAATTTGATTTCTAGTATTTTTCTAGACATGCATGGATAAAAGTAATGATTGGGGGAAAAGTATGCATTTTCAGAGTTCATTGTCTACTTGGTAGTCTAAATCTCTTCTGCATCCTTTCTTACTAGTATACTTCCTTCTCCTGTGTCCCTCCTTTCTTTATACTATAATTACTTGACTTTCATTCCTTCCTATTTACCATCTTTCTTTCTTATCTGTCTCATTGTTTCCTTGTGTCCTCCCTCCTTGCATACTAGCCTTCCTTTATGCTATATTATGTCTGTTTCATTCATTTTTTCGTTGTGTCCATTTCCTCACCCTTTCCTTGTCTTTTTATTTATTTATTTTTTCCTTTCTTGTCTGTCTGTCCTTCCATCCTTGTGTTCTAACAGGTTCCTAATTTTTGCTTGTACCATATGTAAACCTTGCCCATAGTACAGATGAATGCCATATATTCTAAGCGAATGTTTGTATTTCAAAATGGCTGTGAAGGACTGAAATGTTTGTCACTCTTCAAAATGACACAATAATTTACATAGCTGCATCTTTGTAATTGGTTTTAGGAGTGATGAAAAAAATTCTAGCTTTTTTTGTTGTTTAAAGCTGAACTTCATAAAGTGCTGTCCAAGAACAAGCCATTACAAAATCAAAGACTTAATTGAGTTATTCTTCAACTCAGTGATATATCTTTATTTTCTAACTTCATCTCAACAGTAGATGAGCCTCTTTTTTTCAAAAAGCTTAATCTAAAATATTTTCTAAACTAGTTTTGTGCTGAATATGTTTTTGTTTTTGGTTTTTAATCAATCAATCAGACTGTCCTTCAAGAGAAGTGATCCCCTATTGGCATTTCAAACTGATGACTAACAACTAGCTTTTTGTCATGACATTTCATTCATCCTTTTAATGAAAACTCTTCAACATTTGATCTATTACAACTTTAAACATTTCTGTTTCTTTGGCAGAGTGAAGGAGCTGAATGCCAACTCCAAAGTCACAGCACAGAAGGGGAAGGAGCCAATAAACAGTTCATCCGAAGAGGTGCATTGCATCACAAAAAGCAAAATCCTGAACTTAATTGATGTACTTATTCCAAATGCATTTATGATCTGTTTTTTTTTTTTTTTTTTACAGGATTCTTCTGTTGATACCAGCGTGCTGGACATCATATCTCAAGTTACAGAGTTAGAAGAAAAAGTCTATGGAGAGCTGAAGGTAGTTTTTATTATTTCTGTTGTTGTTGTTTAAGAAAAATTTATTTTATTTTTTCTTATGCAGAGAGCAGATGAAGTTGTTAAGGAAATGGACAAAATCTCATACAACATTGAGGAAGGGCTTCCTGAGCTGGTGGTTTACTCCAGGAATTTGATGGGTTTGTACAGGATTTGACTCGTCTTTGTCCGATTAGGTTGTTTCCAGTATTAACCAAAAAATCTGAAGTGCGCACCTTTGTATTTGTTTGCAGACTCAGTTCTGGCTCTACAATCTGCTGTCGCAAAGGAGCGCATGGCCAGGCTGAACCTCTGAAAAGCCAGATATTTCTGCGGAGAGACAAATTGTTTTATTTTTCAGCTGTTTTTATTGTAATGCATACTTTGTTAAATAAAATGCAACACTAACATTAAAAAGAGAAAAAAAACAGTAATGGCATGGTTCTTAGAAAATCCAGAATTTGCTTTCTTATGACACTATTTGCTGACATGGTTGTAATTATTTAAAGAAAACTGAAAGTGCAGCTCTTGCACGCTATTCAAACTACAGCAAATATGATATTAAGATTTATTCTGCAGAATATTAAATAAAAAGCTTTTTACTCCACAGGTTCAGGTGATATCGGTAAATATTTTGAAAAGTAATATTTTCTCATTGGCTTTCCAATAGTGTGAATAATTTGGATTTTGGCTAGTTTTTTTTTGTTGTTTTTTTTTACATATTCACCATCTTTTTGGATAGAATGAAATTAAGCCACTATAAAGCAAATGGTACTAAAAAGAGATGTGCTTAAAAGAATGAACCAGCTGTAGTGTCAAGAAACATACCTTACTGTTAAAATAGTTTGCAATTACATTTTTGCCACCTTGCAGCTGTGTACCTTTTATTTAATTAGCTCAAACGATGTTATATATTTATCTAATTTGTAATTCCACCTTGACAAGCCGAAAAAACTATCGAGGTGTTTTCTTCCTTCAATTTGTACTCTTTTCCTTAAAATGTGACTTGAATTGCACAAGTTGAAGACTCAAGAAGCTGAATACTTAAAGTCTAGCTCCTAAATGGACCTCAGTATTAAATTGTTGCAATAATTGTTAGAGTGCACTGATAACTCAGGAGAATGAAGTTATTGTTGGAACTTTGAGATTTCTCGGGTCACTTTGTCAATAAAGAAACGAAACCAAGAATACCTAAATCTACCACAGTTGTGAGAAAAAGGTGTCATTACTTTTGCACAATACTGAATTGAATTCTACAGATTTCTTGATATAAATTTTCCTCACACAGTAACAAAATGCACTAAAATGTGCTTTATAAACAAGACAAAGATACAACTTGACAGTACATTGTTTCTGGTTACATCTAAAATAAAGAACTACTTAAGACATAAAAATAACACCTTAAATTATTATTTTTTACTTTAAATGACGGAAAAAAAGGTTGATATTATGTGACCAAGACATGCTGAAAAGTTATTTCATTTTAAGAACATCTTTTTAAGCTGTCCAAGGATGAGGAGGATTGTGAAGATATGTGTTAAATTAAGGGTGTTTGAGAGCTTACAAGATCAACGCAATCCACATCTAATAAATCTTAAACTAAAATCACGAATACTTTAAAAGAAAACATCCATTAAAAGCGTCCATGTAACCATTGCAGAGCACTCGGGACTCAACAGCGCTGAATGGTGATATCCACAGCCAGACCAATAGGGGGTGCTCTATGCGTTCTGACAACCTTGAATGCATGTCGCGAGTAAGAAGCAGAGGCGGGGTTTAAGCAGTAGGGGAAAAAAAGATTACAGATTAACGCAGAGCAGAGGTAAGCAACCGTGGACCGGATGGCCATGAAGTGGTTGCGCTTTTCGCTCCTCGTTTTGGGGGTTTTCTCGCTGTGTTGCTCCACAGCTGGTGACAGCAGCGGCATAAAGAAGATGAAGATGCAATTTGCTACGGGACCTCTGCTTAAGTTTCAGATTTGGTAAGCAGACGACGAAAAAAAGAAATCTGGCGAGTCATTGCAAGCTAGCTAAAAGAAACCAGCTAACATCGCCGTACGGACACAAGAGAATAAGGTGTCAGTTAGTCTGTGTGCAGAAAAAAAAACGGTCACTAAGGAGAGCGTCCGCTACAGAAACGCCGAAACAAAATGTGTGAAAGTGAAATATTTTGTAGCTCCCATACACATCGGAAACATGGCTCCACTTCCGCAGTGAAACATATTAAATCCTCTAAGAACCGCCCCAGCGTCTGTGGATTAGACAAACATGTTTTACGTAAGGTACAGACTACATTCCGAGGGTGAGTGAAGCTGTGCGATTCAAAACTTTTGGTTTGAATCGCACAGGTTTAAACATCTTCGCTGAACCCCAAACGAAAACGGTCAGAGCAAGTCTCCAAGCCGCTAAATAAAAGATTAACAAGCAGCACAGGTGTTGATTTATAAACATAATGCAAATTAGACCCAAGAAACATTTACCTGGTGAACTTGGTTCATTTTTAAAGCAAGTTAACTTTTGTTACCAACATGTTCAACCACTAAAATATTTAATCTTTTGTTTTTTATAATAAAAAAAATCCGTCTTTCTGTCATTTTCTGTACAGACTATGCTAATGTAATTAAACAGAGATTGTACATCATGATAAATGTCAACCTGGCTCTATTCAAATCCATCATGACTATCAATGTTAAAGTTTTGTGCAAATGTGTGTCAGCAGTAGATTTTTCACTTTAATTTTGTTCAGCTAAATTCACTTTGTACCTATGACAGCATGCTGATAACGATGTTGTTTAGCTACTTATTACATGTCTGAAACAGGAACAGGTCTGTCTGGATTGTGAAACTTCATTTCTCAGTAAAGCTGCTTGTATAGAAACATCAAATGGAGAAAACAAAACAGGAAGCTAGAAAAACTGGCTTTTGATTTGCATTATTTACACAGTGTTAAACGTGGACACACAACTTCACCTCATTGGTGTTTTTACTCTTTACATGTGTGTGTATATATATATATGTGTGTGTGTATATAAATATAGAAATAAATGATGATGCATTCGCCACATCAAGTTGGTATATTGATGCATAAAATACCTCTGATCTGTTCTTTAAATGAGCAAATATGACAGGAGTTGATGGCACTGTTCAGAACAACTTATCACTTAGAAAGTTTCAACAAGCAGAGAAAATGTGTTTTTAATGAACACATTTTCATTAAAAATGAGGGGGGGGGGAGAAGAAAAGGCCTCTTCTTCTCTCCAGTACAGTGGAAGTACTGTCTTCCAGGAATGGCTGATAACTATGTTTTGGCTACTTAAATTCTGTTTTTCCAGTTGTACAACCTGTCCTCCTTTCCTTCTGCAGCATTTCCTGAGGGTACAAGCGGGTGTTTGAGGAGTACACGCAGGCCTTGTACCAGCGGTACCCAGACATCCGCATTGAAGGGGAGAACTACCTTCCTGTACCCATCTATCGGTAAGGGACAGCCATTGTCTAGCGGCTTACGTGTGGATTAAGTCCAGCCCAGGATCAGGTATAATTTGTTTAACAAACTGAAGTTCCCTTGGATACTCATTTGCTATTATCGCGTGTAACAGACGGATAAATGTCATCAGTTGTAGATTTGGTTAGGACCTGGAATGTGCTTTTTAATCATCAGCTGGTATCGGGATGCAGCGGCATGTGCCCTGCCTTTTCTGATTTCAGCTGATTAGCAGGTGCCTCGATAAATGAGATTAGTAATGAAACGTAGATTCATTTATGCTGTTTAAGCAGTGAACTTTATTTATTACGTAGATTGTTTTGTACTCTAAAGTATATGTACTCAGTATTTGTTTGGCAGTGCTTTTAGATGAATTACCACATCACTGTGACCTAGAGGTTTTCAGCCTGTGGCATGGAATGTATGTAATGGGCCTATTTGTTTTACATTTTGGACTAAACTACTGAAGTTAATGAACTTCTGAATAATTAATTTGTTTTGGCTAATTTGTGTTCGATCACCACTGGTTGAATCCGTAATACTAATCAGTCGATTTTTATTGGTTCTATTGCTTACTTCGCAAAGTTTCTCTTATGTCAAGAAATAAACTGGAAGAAACAAAGTCAGACTCTGTGAAACCTCGGTCCCATTAGAGTTGCACTATATTTGCATCAATGGGAGGCTGGTTTTATGCAGCCTCTGGTGCCGCAGTTCAACAGGGAGTGTCACAGAGACTCCTGGGTCTTCATGTGGTCGACTTAATGAGCACACAAGAGATTGGCTACGTTTCAGAGAGGCGACTCTCTTAAATATCTCGTCACATGCTTCAAATGCTCCAGACATCATTTCTTTGAATTCTTGTGAAGTTTGTCATTTGCATATGTCACAGCAAGAGCAAGATATTCCTTCAGATAGTGTTTTTGTTTTACCAGTTCTGCTTTTAAATGTTAGAAGTTGCAGAGTTTGGAGTCCAGCTTTGGTTAAGCTCAGACCTTGAGCTTCCAAGGTTGGTCTCGTAGCTATAAATTACCCCTTTTTATTCTTTAGAGTTCGGTCAACTAGTAAACATGACTTTACTCATTTACTATACAAAATGGAATGTTTTTATTTTTTATTTTTTTCTCAGATGAAGTTACTTGTATTGAGGTGTCAACAAAAAAACATTTTTATATTTTCTTCATAGGCATGACTAGTGCTCTTCTACTTTTTCTCTGCCCCACACCTAAAAAAAGAAAATTCATAGAGTTGTCAATCACAGAAGATATGCTGGCTGTGCATTCCAGCACAGAATGACATGAGGTAATGATCCATGCCGGTTACTCATGAAACGCTGTAACGGAGCGCTTGCACACGTTGTAGAGGAATACCTGGGCAGAGTTCAGGGCTGGAAGCCATTCAGGCAGTGCGCGATGTGCCTCAGATAATCGCATGGCTGCGGTCCAAGTAGGACTTCCAGTGGTTGATGAAGCAATACCGCACATCAGCAACATTAAGAAAAGAACATGTTTAAATGGAAAATAGGGAAGTTTGAGTAACTTTCAGTTCACCCTTCCCTCAATGATGCAAATGAATAAGTTCCACATGTAGGACAGACATTTTGCCCATATTTCCTGATTGTTCAGGCGTTGGATATAACATCATCCCAGTGTGTGTTGTGTTCTGTTTCTGATGAGATGGTATCTTATTTCCACAGACATGTTGCGTCCTTCCTGTCTATGTTCAAACTGCTGGTGATCGGACTGATCATAATCGGCAGGGACCCATTTGCTCTCGTTGGTGTTCAAGCCCCAGGAATCTGGGAGTGGGGCCAGCAAAACAAGGTGAGGATTTCTGTTTCATTTTAAAATCACACTCTAATGGGGAGGGATGTGGAGGATGCTGCCATTTGATTCAGCTGCATAGTTTTTTTTTTTTTTTTTTTTTGCACTATTACAGAAATCACTTGGGTTTTATTTAGAATTGGAGAAAAATGGTGTCAGGGTGTACATATGCACTTGTAAGACAACCAAAGGTCCCATGATTTCATTTTATGCTCTCTAGCAGAGCTCTGCATGTTTTTAAAGTTCAGTATTGCTTAGATTGTTTTCCCCAGGGTCATTGATGCTCCCATCAGAGAGTGTGTTGCGTCACAATATTCTGTAGTTGCTGTTCCTTGGACAAAAACTTTAAGATTGATAGTGACAGTGTTTGGTATCTGTTGTGGGTAATAACCTGTAAACATTGCATCAGATATAGCTATAGGAAAACGTATCAAACATCTGGTGTCACCAGGTACTAATAAATCTGAAGTCAGTTTCACTAATGACGCCAGATGCTGTAATCCCATCAGCTAATCAGCAGAGCGTTTTGTGAAAGAGGTTTTCAGTCTTGGACATGAACAAATTGGTCCAAATCTGATAAAATAGTACAGAAAAGAAGCTTAGTTTATTCCATCAATTTATCAATCAGTGGGTTTGTGAATTAGCAAACCCACTGATTTATTCATCTATTACTTTCTCTGTTTGTTTTTCCAATCTATGTCTGTCATGAAATTATTTATTCATTCTTTGTTACATTTCAGTTTGAATTTCTTGTGGATTTTCTCAAACGCCTGCCGGGTCAAAACGAACACATCTCATGTTAACTTTTTGGTTCAGACTTTTAACCTAGTTTTTGTTCTTCTTGTCAGATATATGCCTGCATGATGGTCTTCTTCTTCAGCAATATGATTGAAAACCAGTTAATGTCGACAGGAGCGTTTGAAATCACATTAAACGGTGAGCATTTCCTTTCCAGCATGGCTTCAGAGACTAAACCCTAACTTCTTGTTAGACTGTGTGACATCCACAGCCTTTTATTGGTGAAAATGCATTATTATATTTGACGTGTGGAGCTACATGTAAGCAACATTTATTACTTGTTATTGTGCTGCCGCTCCAAGGATAAGAAAAACCCAGCCACATTCAAAGTCTTGTTTCCATAGACGTGCCAGTGTGGTCGAAACTAGAATCGGGTCACCTCCCCTCGATGCAACAACTCGTGCAAATCCTGGACAACGAGATGAAGATGAACGTTCACATGAACACAAGAACGCATCACCACTCCTAACCCTACTTTTCAAATCCTGGCTGGAGCTGAAAGCCCCTCCTTGTACGTTTATTCTGAATTTCTTTTTATGTTCGCTCAGTCTTGACGAGGTGTAACGTGTGACCCACGCCGACTCTTTCTTGTCCCCAGGTTCGAGGTGGGCTTCTCTCTGAGCTGTGAAGTGATGTTTATGAAGGTCTGCGCTGAAGGCAGGAGGACTGCTGGCACAGACTGGATGCCCCCCATCACTCTTCACCGCGCTCCGCAGAGACGTCCTGCCCCTGACGCCAGAGCGGGATCCATGGCAACAGTTTAGGCTGTTCTGTTATGTTCTTGTACTATCCATATTACTGCTGATTTCATCCAGGCAATTAGTGGTCCACTGAGGGGAGATTTAACATCGATTATTGTAGTCTTTAACCTGTTTCATATAATTGACCTTTGTGAATGGAAAAGAAAAAAAAAAATGTTATTTGTACCAACGAGCCATATGTAGAATTCTAAGTGTACCTATCAGAAACGTAGGTAACCGTATCAAAAATAAACCAATTAAGATCTGTAATAATTGTTGTGACAATACCATTAAGACCATGTCTTGGAAAGATTTCTGAATAATTTTTATATTTACATATGTTGGAGGAAGCTATGAATATTAATAAAACATTGTAACAATTTCAGTGTGAAGCTGGGTTAAAGTGTTTCTATTTATCATAGATTTAAAAAGACCAATTACCGTAATTTATCTCACTTGTGTAGCTTGATTTATTTTTTTTCCCTTTTCTGTATCTCTGCTTGCCTAAATGTTGAAACAAAAAGGAGGACAGATTAACCTCTAAATGTTTTATTTTTTTTATAAAACTTTAAAGCATGTTTCTGCAATAATTGAAATAACTTGAGGTCGAGAGAAGAAGCTAAGGGGTCAGGTAAATTTCACCATACTTGAATCTTGCAAGGAGATGGTATTTTTCTGCAAATCAGAATTTATGAAATCAATTTCTATATGTATTTGTTTGTCAATGTGTAATCACATTGATGCTGTTATTCATAAATCCTGATGTCTCAGTGAACCATCTTAGTGGTTTACAGATGAAAACAGTTTGATCTCCTTTGTGCTCATGTTAGGATGTATTTGGGTTCTCTTTTGATTAGGCCAAGCAAATCAG
>NW_015112932.1:75046-137990 GCF_001443285.1 Poecilia latipinna | reverse complement strand
TTTTTTTTTTTTTGCACTATTACAGAAATCACTTGGGTTTTATTTAGAATTGGAGAAAAATGGTGTCAGGGTGTACATATGCACTTGTAAGACAACCAAAGGTCCCATGATTTCATTTTATGCTCTCTAGCAGAGCTCTGCATGTTTTTAAAGTTCAGTATTGCTTAGATTGTTTTCCCCAGGGTCATTGATGCTCCCATCAGAGAGTGTGTTGCGTCACAATATTCTGTAGTTGCTGTTCCTTGGACAAAAACTTTAAGATTGATAGTGACAGTGTTTGGTATCTGTTGTGGGTAATAACCTGTAAACATTGCATCAGATATAGCTATAGGAAAACGTATCAAACATCTGGTGTCACCAGGTACTAATAAATCTGAAGTCAGTTTCACTAATGACGCCAGATGCTGTAATCCCATCAGCTAATCAGCAGAGCGTTTTGTGAAAGAGGTTTTCAGTCTTGGACATGAACAAATTGGTCCAAATCTGATAAAATAGTACAGAAAAGAAGCTTAGTTTATTCCATCAATTTATCAATCAGTGGGTTTGTGAATTAGCAAACCCACTGATTTATTCATCTATTACTTTCTCTGTTTGTTTTTCCAATCTATGTCTGTCATGAAATTATTTATTCATTCTTTGTTACATTTCAGTTTGAATTTCTTGTGGATTTTCTCAAACGCCTGCCGGGTCAAAACGAACACATCTCATGTTAACTTTTTGGTTCAGACTTTTAACCTAGTTTTTGTTCTTCTTGTCAGATATATGCCTGCATGATGGTCTTCTTCTTCAGCAATATGATTGAAAACCAGTTAATGTCGACAGGAGCGTTTGAAATCACATTAAACGGTGAGCATTTCCTTTCCAGCATGGCTTCAGAGACTAAACCCTAACTTCTTGTTAGACTGTGTGACATCCACAGCCTTTTATTGGTGAAAATGCATTATTATATTTGACGTGTGGAGCTACATGTAAGCAACATTTATTACTTGTTATTGTGCTGCCGCTCCAAGGATAAGAAAAACCCAGCCACATTCAAAGTCTTGTTTCCATAGACGTGCCAGTGTGGTCGAAACTAGAATCGGGTCACCTCCCCTCGATGCAACAACTCGTGCAAATCCTGGACAACGAGATGAAGATGAACGTTCACATGAACACAAGAACGCATCACCACTCCTAACCCTACTTTTCAAATCCTGGCTGGAGCTGAAAGCCCCTCCTTGTACGTTTATTCTGAATTTCTTTTTATGTTCGCTCAGTCTTGACGAGGTGTAACGTGTGACCCACGCCGACTCTTTCTTGTCCCCAGGTTCGAGGTGGGCTTCTCTCTGAGCTGTGAAGTGATGTTTATGAAGGTCTGCGCTGAAGGCAGGAGGACTGCTGGCACAGACTGGATGCCCCCCATCACTCTTCACCGCGCTCCGCAGAGACGTCCTGCCCCTGACGCCAGAGCGGGATCCATGGCAACAGTTTAGGCTGTTCTGTTATGTTCTTGTACTATCCATATTACTGCTGATTTCATCCAGGCAATTAGTGGTCCACTGAGGGGAGATTTAACATCGATTATTGTAGTCTTTAACCTGTTTCATATAATTGACCTTTGTGAATGGAAAAGAAAAAAAAAAATGTTATTTGTACCAACGAGCCATATGTAGAATTCTAAGTGTACCTATCAGAAACGTAGGTAACCGTATCAAAAATAAACCAATTAAGATCTGTAATAATTGTTGTGACAATACCATTAAGACCATGTCTTGGAAAGATTTCTGAATAATTTTTATATTTACATATGTTGGAGGAAGCTATGAATATTAATAAAACATTGTAACAATTTCAGTGTGAAGCTGGGTTAAAGTGTTTCTATTTATCATAGATTTAAAAAGACCAATTACCGTAATTTATCTCACTTGTGTAGCTTGATTTATTTTTTTTCCCTTTTCTGTATCTCTGCTTGCCTAAATGTTGAAACAAAAAGGAGGACAGATTAACCTCTAAATGTTTTATTTTTTTTATAAAACTTTAAAGCATGTTTCTGCAATAATTGAAATAACTTGAGGTCGAGAGAAGAAGCTAAGGGGTCAGGTAAATTTCACCATACTTGAATCTTGCAAGGAGATGGTATTTTTCTGCAAATCAGAATTTATGAAATCAATTTCTATATGTATTTGTTTGTCAATGTGTAATCACATTGATGCTGTTATTCATAAATCCTGATGTCTCAGTGAACCATCTTAGTGGTTTACAGATGAAAACAGTTTGATCTCCTTTGTGCTCATGTTAGGATGTATTTGGGTTCTCTTTTGATTAGGCCAAGCAAATCAGGTTGGATATCAAGATCTAAAGATTCAGGGAGTCTCGTGTATGGTCGAATATTAAAAATGAGCCCCGGGGAGTTGGAAGAGTATGCTATAGTTATTGCATTAAATAAGAAAGATTGTGATGAATTGGCAAAAATACAATGATAAATTATGAACCATATTCACATTCAGATTATTGAATATGAACCATGCTCCATAGATGTTCTGCCTCTGACACCAGAGTTGGATTCATGAATATGAATACATGGGCTTTACTTGGCACCTCAGCAGAGGCTTAAGCTGCACTGATGTAGTTCATGGATGGGTGTACTGCACAGAGCATGGACATTCTTTTCAGTAGATGTCAATTTCTTGATCAGAAATGTTATAGTGTTCTGAAAAGGTGAATTTTTGTTCACCTCAGCTTTGAACCAAAATGATCAAAATGTCCAGACAACACGTGAACTATCCTGAGTTATAAATCTTGAGTTTCAAAGGTATCCTAGTTCACTGGGATGCAACAACAGTATACTGGAATCCGACTTCAACACATTAGCAATATGTAATGCACCCATGTATGAAGACTTTGTCGCTATTAGTCATCTCTTCATCTCCACCAACTTCCAGAAGTCTTTGAGCAGCAGCATGAAGATTGTGGAGAATGTTTTTGTTTTTTATCTTAGGAGATCAATGTAGGTCACACCAGGCATTGGTGAAGATGTTGAATTCCCAGGTTCATTGGTTAACAACACTACCGTCTCCTATTATTTCAATAGAAATATGTTGAAGTATTCCTGCTGGAGTTCAATTTCTGGCCACTCCACCTTTCTCTGCTAAGCTGTAAACTATTCCGCTAATTACAGTGCAGCAGGTCTCGCGACATTTCATTGACTGGTGCAGCACGTGCTGCACTGGGTTTAAGCGGCCAATTAATTAAAGGTTAAATAGCAGGTGACAGTACTGCTTCACAATAGTTAGGCAGCAGAAAACAATGGGTGTGGGACGGAAAGCGCATCCCCCAGTCTGCTTGGTTGCAGCTGTTTTTCTAATGTGTTATTTGGTGCCGCTTGCGGACTGCCTTCGACTGAGGAAAACTCAGAGACCAGCGGTGAAGAGAGGGTCTGTTCATTCTCCCACCTCTATTGTCCAAGAAGGAAAAATTCTGCTTGGGAAAGTTTTCAAGAGCTCGGATATCGACAAAAAGTCGTCAAATAATGAATTATTGGATGACGAATCTGATTATCAGGCAGACTCCGCAGGTATGTGCTAATGGTGTTAATGCTGCTGCTCTAGTGTGGCGTACATTTCAGAAGCGGATAATTCTTGTCGGAGTAACTTGAAGAATTTTATTGTCTTTGTTTAGTAAAGGACTTCATGGTGTGGGTAACTGAGTTGTGATGTATTGCCCTGAAACACTAGTCGACACTACATGATTAACTTAACTAAATTAACCAATAGGGAGTTTGTATGTTCCCCTCTAAAATGTCTGGCTTCCTCAACCTCATGTAGTTAAACCAGGCCAAGCACAGTAGTTTGCTACACTTGCTTCATGAGCTACTACACTTGTCAGGACCTTGGGTTTTAGAGGACCATAACTGTGTAGCCTGTATGCTTTAAAAACAAGTGGGACAAATTTAAGTCGTCTTTTGCTCTTATAGGCTGGTCCCAGGAGACGGACATGGATGAAGCCTCCAAGGAGTTATTGGAGCGCTTGGGGGCATATTTGGATTGTTTTGATGACCACATGAAGTTCAGGTCACTTGGAACAGAGGCTTCACAACTTTCAGTGGTTCAAGGTAGTATTTTTTTTTTATTTTAATATACATAAACAGGTCTGCACACTGATGTAACTTCTTTTCCCCTACAGCAAATGAACCCCCAATACCTCTGGCCATGGTTCCTCCAAGATGTGGCTACAGGATATATGGGACCGCAGTAACATTCATTCTGATTGTTCCATTTAAAGGTTGCAACATTATTCAGCAGGTACCTCAACCCTGTTAAATGTGACGGTCATACATATCTTGCTATGCTTTGCTTTTAAACCACTATAAAGGGCTGACTTCAAACTTGTTTAATGCAGATGCTAAATGCAAACAGGAATAGAGTAACTCTGCCAAAACTAACATTCTGTCTTGCTTTCCAGGGTGGAAATCACATACTCCCTCTACTCTGGCAAGGCCATCCACTGTCCCTGCTGTGTCCCAAACATGTAGGGCCGGTGGTTCCGCCCGTGGGGCCGGTGGTTCCGCCCGTGGGGCCGGTGGTTCCGCCCGTGGGGCCGGTGGTTCCGCCCGTGGGGCCGGTGGTTCCGCCCGTGGGGCCTTTTGACTTCTATTATCATGCAACAGATGATCCTGTTCAAGGCTTCCCCTTCTACCCATTCCCTCATCCACCTCCAACAGCTCCTCCTCCCACTGCAGAGCCAAAAGTCCTCTATCCCCAGATTCCTTTTAATCCAGAGCTTCTTTGGCCATACTGGCCTCAGCTTCCAGAATTTCCTCCTGTCTATCCTTGTCCTCATGGGAAATATCCAGTGCCTGTACAAAAGACTCCCTGTGTAACACAAGATCCTGCCACTACCCAGACTCCTCCTGATGCTCCTGCAACTTGGTATCCTGTGATCTGCCTACCTATTCTTCCAAATGAGCAACATTTTCAAGACATGTTTTATCAAGGTTAGCTTTGAAAAGTTGAAATGTTTAAAATAAAAGGGACTCGTCTTTGGTTGCAGATCCTACAATGTGTAGTTTTTTTTAAATTTCTTTTCCCTACAGGGTTATTTCAGTTTGAAACTGAAATGGAAACTAAAGTCTGACATGGGTCAAGTTGGACATTTTTGTTGAAAAGAGTATAGTCTATGAAAATTGATAATCGGACTACAATCAGTTGTAACTTTGCCAAAAGTAAAACTTAAAACCTTCATTATGTCCAACCACTTCGTGGAGTGGGATAGTGAGCAGTCAAATTATGAACTGCTTGGATACAGTGATCTGACACTGCACCCACCATGCCTGGTGGTGGTCAGAGAGCCCAGAAGTGCTGGTGCATTGCAGCCTTGCCTCTGGTGGGTTGTAGTCCAGGGCTACAGGCCAGTAACTTGCCACTATCAATCAGCATGTCAATGTGTGTGAATGAATGACCATGGATGCTTTGGTGTCCTCTGGGCTTGATACAGTGCTATACAAGCCGTTTATTTTTCAAATGTGCAAGAGATCAACAATAGTTGAACAAAGGGACACATTTTCTCAATCAAGTCTAATTTCTGATTGAGTCTGGATTTTTCAGACTAATTTGATGTAAGATTGAGTTTTCTCAAATTGTGGCTTGTAATAGATTTATGGTGACTTAGGGATATTGGCACATATGGCTATCTAGTATAAAATGTATATATTACCTTTTGATTTTCCTTTGTTCAGTATTGCTCTTGATATGGTAACTTAATACAGTGTATTTGGCTTTTATTCTAACTGCACTTATTTTAGTCATCCACTAGATGGAAGCAGAGGGAAAATTGTAAAGTTGGGGACTGCCAGATTGGGCACAGTTCAAATATATATATTTTATTTTTAGACCTACTGGCACTGTAAATAGTGTTCACATTTTGCCACAAGTATACAGAACTCCCTCCTTCCTTAGAAAGACACTTGTAACTCTCAAAGGTTAACACATGATTAAAATGCTGCAGTGCTCTACAATATGCTATGCAAATAAACTATTACAAAGGTGTTGAGTTTTTATCCTATTTTCCTTACTTCACTAATACCAGATTTTTAAATTACTTCAATCTTCTTAGGCCTGGCCTAAAATTACTTTGCAAACATTTTCCAAATCTGTCAGATTGTAGAAATATCCGTCTAGAGTCCTCTTTAAACTTTTTGATTTCAAAACTAAATTTTTAGATTTAGTTCTGAACTGTGGACTATTCCTACCATTTTTTTTATTTTTGTTTTGGATGGAGAAAATATCTTGATCTTTACCTTCAATCATACGGTGGAAGGTTTTGAGTCCAAACTGACTATTGTTAGTTCACTTTGATTTCAGCACACAGTTCCATCTGAAGAAACACAAATTCAGATCATGACACTGCTACAACCACATTTCACTCTAAGTGTAGTGTTCTTTTAGTGATGTTACCCAAGCAGAAACAAATGTCTAAACTGCATACAATGGTGCATCAAGAGTATTCGTCTAAGTATGTTCACACATTAAATTATCACAATTTTATATTGCACTTTTGGTGTGATATAATTTATAGATAAAATTAATAGTAAATTTAGAAAATAAAAGTCTTGAAACAGTTTCTTTAAACAGCATGTGATACAATATTTTCAGTTATATAATTCATATAAATATGCAAATATATCACAAAATTTTTTTTTTTTTAAAAAGCAATTGTTACACAGTTCTGTGTCATATAAGGAATTTATTTAATAAAGTTAGTGGCGTAGGACAAACATTGCAGGTTGACCAATCAGAAGTGTGGCTCTGTTTGATCATACAGTACCATGTCGACATTGATTATGTAAAACCTATACCCTTTAATTCTGAAATATTCCAATGTTAGTAAAAAAAAAAAAAAAATCAATTCAAATTAAATTAATGATTTCCAAATGTAATAATTTTATGATCCATTTAATGAATCACGCCCATTTAAATGATTATAGATTAAAAGGTGGCAACCTTTTCTTTATGAATGAATCTGGTTATTACTATTTTTTAATTTATTACGCATTTTTGTCACTTCATGGCTCCATTCTTTGTTCGAAATGCTGTGCAAACGCGTCAGCGTTTAAATTATCCAAACGTAGCTGTGACTTAAAGAGCCACGCAGTGGCAGCGAAACTGTTCAGACCAAAAGGTGATCAGGTGTTGCCAGTCCCAGCTGATTACACGCCGCGTTCTCTCGCACCATTTCATTGGCCGCTGCAGCAAATACTGTCTTTGCCTCCAAACGACAAGTTATTTTAAAAAGGCGTGACAAATCAATGCTTTACAGAAGTTGCGCAGGGTTGAACGATGGGTAGAGGAAAAGTGAAAAATCCCGCTGTTTGTTTGGCTGCAGTTGTTATTCTGACGTGTTACTGGGTGAAAACTACAGACTGCTTTCGACTGAGGAAATCTCAGAGACGAATCGTGCAGAGAGAAACTGGTTTTCCTCCCTCAGGTCGAGTTCAAGAAGGAAAAATCGTGTTCGGGAGGGTTTTTGAGGTCCCTTATGGAAGCGAAAAGCACTCTAAAAACGCTTCAGTGGATGATGAAACAGATTATCAATCAGATTTTGCTGGTATGTATTTCACAAATGCTTAATATAAGGAAGGTATCTCTGGCCTGTACTAATCTTGAATGACAGTTTTTTTTCCCCCTCCCTTTCCTTCAAAGGCTGGTCTCAGCAGGCTGACATGGAAGAGAGCTCCAAGGAGAAATGGAACCCCTTAGCAACCTCTCTGCATTGTTTTGGTGACCACATGAAGTTCAGGTCACTTGGACCAGGAGCTCCACAACTTGCAGTGGAGCAAGGTAAAACAAACATGTTCAAAGTAAATTTGTTACTTGGAGTGGGTATTAATATCCCCCCACTCCACAGCACATGAGCCCCCGATGCCTCTGTCCATGGTCCCTCCAAAATGTGGCTACAGAATGCATGGGGACCCAATGGCCTTTGTTCTGATGGCTCCGTATGATGGCTGCAACATGATTCAGCAGGTATCCACAATTTGGTTTAAAATGGCTTGTGTTGAAGTAAAACTCTTAACTTTGCAAGATGTTGGGATAAATTTCTGAACTTGGATATTTCTTATGCAGTTACTGCTTTGCATAAAACTTAATGAAATAAATGTAATATTCTGTTCAAATGTAATCTGTTTTTATCACAAGGGAGGAAATTACATGCTACCACTACTCTGGCAAGGCCATCCTCTGTCTCTGTTATGTCCCAAACCTGCAAGAACTAAGGTTCCCCGGATGCCGCAGGTTCCCCGGATGCCGAGCCAGCCTTACTTTGACTTTTATTCTCATCTCTTCCCTGCACCGGCTGAACCTGCAAAACCTGTGCCACAACCTCCAGAACTTCCCTTATACCTGTATCTGCACCCTTTCCCACCTCAGACGACTGCCCCACCACCTACCACGTCAGTACCTAAAGTCCCATATCCTCAGATTCCCTTTCCGCCGTATTTCCCCGTCCCATACTGGCCTCAGTTTCCAGAATTCCCTCCCTTCTTGCCTTATCCAACTGAAAAACCTCCAAAGTCTCCAACTTCAGGACAGAAGACGACAGCAATTTCATCTAAAACTACAGAGTCTCCTGAACCTACCCAGGGTCCTTCTGATGCCCCTGGACAGTTGTATCCCTTGGAGTACCTACCTGTTGTTCCAAATGAACATTTTCCGCACATGTTTTATTCTCATAAAGGCTAGTGTGAAGCTTTAAAATAAAGTTTTGAAAACACAACTTGTGATTTGTTTGTATTGAGGTAAATTCATACTGACATATAGGGGGTATTTCAGTGCTTCCCCAAAAGCCTAACAAGCTGGGATGTTGTGATTAAAATTTTGCACACTAAAAATAAAATTCTTACTCTGGGTAGATTAAGTATTTTCAAAATTGATCAGGTGTTTCTCAATGTTGCTGCAATTATTCATAGACTGTGATATCTATCTTGAGGCCAATGAAACATGGCTCGGCTCTCAAGTAGATGAAGTCCTACTTCTGACAGGATTGGGTGGAACAAGGCTTTTTTTTTTTTTTAGACAAAACTCTAGTTGTATGCTCACTTTACTCAGCTCCACATTCTAATGAAGCATGTCTGGGTTTCATTGTAATGTCTCTATAATGCTCTTTTATATCTCCAACTGAAATCTCAAAGGGCACATTCACACTCATACAGATGACAAGCTACTGGATTGAAGTTACAGCTGCCTTGGGGCAGGCTGTATGAAGCCTTTTTTTTTGTTTTTTTTTTTGCCATTGGATCTTCTGACCAACGCCAGCAGACAAAGTGCATGAAGTGTTTGCCCAGGGACACAAATGGACTGGGAATCAAACTGGTGATCCAACGATTGCAGTACAAACACCCACTGTCGCCACCAAAATATAAAATTAAAGTTGTATCTAGTTGTGGTTTGGGCTACATTCACAGTTGTCTTGATGCTCCATTCCAATTCTCTTGCTGAGTTTTTTTTTTTTTTGGTTTCATTCATACTAATTAAATGTGACTTGTGAACAAATTTACAACCACAAAGCGAAGAACGTAGATGTCACACTGTTTATGGAAGTAATCTCGCTGTTTATGGATCGATTTAATTTATTTAGCAATTAGTTGAGCTTTTTTTTACAGCTAAAGCACTGTCAAAATCATAACCAAAGGGAAGGTTAAAAAAAAGCTCAACTAATAGCAATGGCCTTTATTGTGCCACCTTATTCATGACTAAACAATATTTAATGTATTAGAACTTCTTCTGCAATTACCATGTTGCCAAACTTGTTTGAATACAAAAAAAAATAGATTTTTTTGGTATATAGAAATTAAAAATCATACATATTTACAGGTGGAGAGTAATCAGTTACTTTTATTTGTAATTTTAAAAAAGTTACATTTCACCAAACTTTTACTTGAGTAATGTCTAGTAACAACTCAATTTATGGTGCAGAGGTCATACATACATACCCACAGTTTGATACAAGGAGTCTGCTTTTTTGATCACAGTACACAAGATTTCTTGTTTCAATGTTAATTATCTGAACTTTGCTGTGCTGTTTGGAGGGCAAGTGAATCTAGAGTATATATACGAGATATACTCAAACGGCAACATGTTGCCATCTGAAGTTTGGTTGGTTTCATAGGCTTCATATTGAGAAGAACTGAAATTTAGATCTTGGTTTCTTGTGCCTTTGTTGGTTAATTTATGAATACATTACTTAATTTCTTCACATTTATTTACCCGTGGGTTTATTTCTTTCAATAAATGGGAAACAGATGTAATCAAAGTGTTCAGTCGGAATATTCATTAAATATTTGTTCTTTTTTTTTACTCTTTGGTCATGTTTTGGATGACTTCTGTTTGCATCTACTTGAGTAAAAACATTTTAAAGTTATGCTACTCTTGAGAGTATCTTTTGGGTACCCTACCAATTTTTACAGCTAAAGTTATTTGAATTGCATGCTGATTTGTGTGAGGTCATGGTTTTTAACGTTCTTGTCAGCATTAAGATCTTCTTCTTCATTGATTTTAATGGGGGGTGATGTCCAACCATTCAGATCTCTCTTTTGAGCAGATAAAAAAAGGGTATAATCTGGAACAGAGGCTAAAGAATCACCAGTTTGAACCTAATTGACAACAGGGGGTGAGCTGTGGCTGATTGGTTGATTCCTTAATTGAATCACCTGGCACTTAGATTGCATGTACTATTTAAAAGGTGTGCCTGAGACGTTATCCATCATACTGAACTGTTGTGTTTCCTTGTTATGATGGAAGGTGGTGTGTGGCGTAGAAAATGGAAACCGATAGCTGCTGCGCTGCTCTTGTGTTCTTTAGTGCTTGGTCTAACATTTTTTAGCTGGCGAGAATTAACTAAAGCACTTAAGGTGGGGAGGAGTTCCAAAGTGGAAAATGCTACATTTAGTGGAAAAGAGTTTGAGTCGGCTCCTTCTGTGGCTGTTGGTCCAAAAATGGGATTAAATAATTCCTCAATCCAAGCTGACACCAATGGTAAGCCACTTTTCATGTCTCTAACTGTAATTTACCAACAAATGTTAAATGTTTTTTTTTTGTGTGTGTGTGACCGAAGCTGGTGTGACTACGGGAGATGAATGGAGCACCGCTAACTCTTCACTTCACTGTGGCCCTAGCAAAATGAAATTCAAAGTGATGGGCCTGGGTGCTGCTGAGCTACAACTGGACATCGGTAGGAGTCTCTATCGCAATTATTTAAATTGTCTAAACTTACTTGGTTAACTTTTTTTTTTTTTTTTTTTTTTTCGCAGGCAACTCGGAATATGTACCGCTTAGCCAGGTGCCTGAAGCTTGTGGCGTCTTGGTGAACCAGACCAAGCTTGGACTTGTTCTACTTGTTCGTTATGACAGCTGTACAGTTTTACAAGAGGTAATTTTGCTCCCACTGCCTTTGAGACTCAACTTGTCTCTACAACTGAGTGTAAAAGCACAAGGCATTGTGTAATTTGACCTGTTCCCTGTTTCAGAATGGGACTTACATCTTCACAATGAGATGGAGGGGGAGTGGAATTAATTTAACCTGCACCATTTTTCCAATTTCTGAGGTGAACGCAACAGAGCCTGCTCTTTTAAAAGATGATTTGCCTCACGATTCCCTAAGCCTTCATCGTCTGAGACGCCATTTAAGATGGCGTCCCATGTATTTTCCTTGTAGTCCACATAAACGTTATCCACTCTGCCTGTATACCCCGCCACCTCCAACTACGACCACCTCGCCTCCTCCCACCACGACTACTGCTGTCACAGCTCGCCCAATTTATAAAAATCCCTACTTCTGGAAAAGACTCCTTGCACTCTACCCACTGTATTCTCGCTACTTTAAAGAGCAGGCTCATCCCCTGCAATCCTATTACCATGCTTATAGACGTCCAGTGTGGCAAATGTATCCCCAAGCAGCTCCGAAGCCTCAGGTAGCTAACCACCCCTTCTACCAATTCATGGATTACTTTACTACCACGATGCCAACAACTACAGCCAACATGCCAAGCAGTTACTGCCCATACGCTAGAAGGACTGGTCCTTTTGACAGGCTGTTTTTTGCTCCAAGAATGTCATTTGGACATCACGAAATGCCAGACGACCAGCAAAATGTGTCTCCGCAGATCAGCTCTGGATACCAAAGTCTAGAAAATTCTGACTTGTTCTGGGAGTCATTCCCTTTGCTTTATCACACTGCAAGCCAAGATGATCCATACCTTGACTGGGAGGACATAACTCCTAGATAAGTGGCAATGCTCTCCTGTAACAGAAGCTGAACTGTTCTCCTTTGTAGGTGCCTGGGTCTCCTGAGAGTTTAATAAACATTAACTTTGAACAATGTCTTGTCTGGGGATTTGTTTTAAGGTGTTTACAGCTGGGATCCAGAACTCCAATTCTATATTGTACTGAAAGACGGTGTTTACTGATGTACACTCTTGCTCAATTGTACTGCGTTTTGAAAATCTGATTTTAAACGTGCTAGCCAGTAGTATATTGACATCAGGGAATTGGTTCCAAACACCAGATGGCATCAATTTCCAGATAAGTGGAAATCTTGTATTCTACAACTCTTTGCCTCTACATTTGCTCCAAATTTTGGAGCCTTGACTTGGGTTTGGTTGACCATATTTTAGACAACACTCTCATTGGTCCTTTACAATGTTCAAATTTGAGTTTTTAGTAAACTGTAATCCATATTGGCCATGTGAATATATTTATAAAGCTACTTTTACATTAAGTTTAATTCTAATTTACTAATCGGCAGGTGTTACTTTATATTGCAGAACATGTGCGCGGTCACCCCATTCTGTCTCTTTTTATACATTTCCGCATGGTGCTCTCTCCCTTGGGCGCCCTCTGATGCATGTGAACGAGGAACATTTACACTTCACTGAAACTGGGCTCCATGTGACGGCGAAGAATGTGCAACACTCTGGGAACGGTGTCTTTTCTGTTTCTCCATAGTCCCTTGGAATAGCTGTGTTTTGAGTGGCACTGAGCTCCAAGACGATCCTAAATACCTTTTTTAAACGAGATGGACTTAAGTTGGTATGCATAATTCAAATATATGAAGGAGCTTTTGGAAGTCGAAGGTTTTTTTTTTTTTTTTTTTTTTTTTTTAATCTTTAACTTTTGCTTGAATTTCACCTTCAACACCAAATTTTGACTGTTCCACACAGTTGGTCTTTCTGGAAGGATATGATGTGGATTTGGCAGAATTAGAAATGTTCAGAGGGGACACACCAGGCCACTGGTGGGAGGACGGTGACGGCAGCAGGGATGCTCAGCACCACGGAGGACGCTGCATGGTTGAGAGCCCCAGCTGGGCCGATGAAGTCCAGGACATCTTGGTGCCACAAGCTGAAGGCTGTTACTGTGGGGGACGATCCAGGCTGTCCAGCATCTCTGTGAGTGACTGAGTTACTGCTTCTCAAATATGTGCGCACAATGTAAAAGTTAATATACTGTTCTTGAGAGAATGTCCCTCTGTATGCTGGGTATTTTTAGTTCTGCGCAGATGAATGATGATTCAAGATGCTTTGATCGACCCACTGCTTCACTGTGACACAGCACTCTGAGGGCAGAGCGTTTTAGTACGTTTGAGCAGATGCATCATCCGCTTCCTCCTCCCTCTTGTATGGCAGATTGTACTTTAATCCGTCCACATTAAAACAAAAACTGGAGAGGATCAAGGAGACAAGTTGGACAGAAGGGTTAGGGTCATGTTAGTGTCATCATCTGTTACAGAACCTTTTTCAAATGAATCGGGGCCTCTCTCGTTGTTTTGCCTTCCAGTGATGCAGTCTCATTCAGGACAGAACAGTACATAGTCTGACTCAATTGGAACTCGACTCCTTCACCAAATCTACATGTCTTGTGTTTTTATTTTCAGCAAAGGAAAGACGGAGGCTAAACACAAGTGAGGAAGATGGAGGCACAGATAACAGATCAGGAAAACTGTGGCAGCTCTATCTCTCCCCTCCCTCTTCCACTCTCTACCATTTCTGTCTCCTCTTCTGCTTCCGTCTCTTCCCACACTTTCAACTCCTCCTCCTCCTTTCACTCTCTGATGCCTCTCCCCTCCCTGTGCTCTCCTCCCTCACTCTCCTCTCCTTGCATGGACCTGCAGTATACGAGAGCTCCACTGCAGTATAGAGAAGGGCAGAGCCGGCCGTGTTGGTACGATGCGTTAGAAGATGGTGCATCAGGAGAAACGCGTTTACCAGGTGTGTGGATTTGGGTTTGCGTTGGTGCGGGGATTCTGAGAGCAGAGTGTTTGTGACATGATTTTCACAGATATGGGGGATAGGTATCTGCGTAATGGGTGTGCAGCTGGAGATGTCAGCCATAATGGATGAGTTGGATGTCTGGAAAGGGAGTGGATGTTTTCACATGATTCCGATTTGTGCATCTCTCAATAATCTCTCACTTTTTATTTATATCAATTTAATCCTTATCTGGATTAACATGATCGTAAATCATTTTTGCGTCTTTGTAGTGACACTTGTCTTTTGTAAATTGCATTGTTGAAGGCTAAAAATAGGTTGAGGTGGTTATTCGGCATTACTGTGGTGTCTGGCGTTTTCCATTCCATTCATCAATATGTGCTTACTATGTTTCAAGGTGAAAAATGATGTTAGTGTGAGGAAGTGGAGGGGTCGGGGGGACATCTGGCCATCTGTTGTGGGGGAGCAAAATTGTAAAGACTCTCACCTGATTCATGCTCTGACATCACATCCTCATCTGAATGTGCGTCACAGAACCTGAGGTGCAGCTATATAAAATTTTGTGCGAGTCTGACTGAATTTGGATATGATTTTTTTTTGGTTAAATATTTAGAGTCACTGGAGATGATTGTTTTGGTGCTAAAAAGGAATCTTGCACTCTAATTTGATTCCAAGACTAAAAATAAAAAGACTATCTCCAAAATGAAAGGGTTCCTCAGCTTTCATACCGTACGGGAATAGGATAAAAAAACAAGTGTAGAAATCTAAAAGGAATGACATGAAAGCTGAGCTAAAGAGTTGAAGCTGTGAACAAATGTCTCAAATAACAATGTAAAAGTACGACTGGCCTGATGCATTGAAAACCTTTGTGACCCCTTACAAACTATTGCTTATCTGAGGGATCCTTGAATATAATTTATGCAAGACTTGTTGAGAAATACACCAGCTGATGGTGTTTGAGCTGAGAAAATCTTTTTAGGACATGTGTACAATTTGGAAAGTCGCTAGCCTTGCTTTTTCATTTTTCAAACAGTGCCAGAATGTAATGCACAATTCAGTGTTATATAGAAAAATCAATAGAAGAGTGCCATCTAGTGGACCTTTGACTCTCCAGCAGGAAATTTAGATTTTTAATAACATATTTGTGGGTTTTGCTACAGTTAAAAATCAAAACTGCACTTACCACAGGTTTGTGTTTAAATAACATGTTTCTCAAAGTGAAAGATTAAGAAAAATGTAAGCATTCATTCAATATGAATTAATGAATAAATAAAAAATAAACATACAAATTGTAAAAAAAAAAAAAAGTATTCTTACCCTTTCTGCTGGTTTTTCGTGTTTTGTCATTTTTGAAAGTCTTAATGCGACGCAGAATAAAGTTAATACCTTTGATATTCATTCATGACAGCAGCTCAGATGTGACTTCTTGTGATCTACCGGTCTATATATGGAGAGGCATCTGAGAAACTGAAACTCTCAGATCTTTATCATTTAAATCACTGAAGAAATGTCTACCAAACATAACCTCTTGAAAGGGTAAAAACACTATTTTTGAAACCTTTAATCATCCCTAATATTATTATTCCTAGTAAAGCCTTTGTAGCTGTAACCAATCAGCTCAGTCTCTGCTAATGTGTGGGGGAGATGAGTGGATGTGGCAGTGTAGGAGCCACACTTTTATTAATGTCCTTTATCATTCATGTGTGCTTCTTTTTTTTTTTTTTTCCTGGTAGGCTCAGAGGAATGAGAGAGAGTCAATCAGGCAGAAACTTGCCCTTGGCAGTTTCTATGACGACGAGCCTGTCATCTATACCAGCTGCAGCAAGAGCACCCCAACCTCTAGGTAGGATTCAGTCTGTGTCTGTGAGTGACTGTGTGTTTGGTTTGAGTTTGATCAACTTACTTTTTTTTATTTTTATTTTTTTTTATTTTTTTTTTTTTACTAAATGTAACAGAATTACTGTTCTGAAACTGTCCGTAGCTAACTTGAGAAAGGGGTAGGGTAGCATTAATATTTTGTAAAGTTTCTTTTTTTTTTAAAGTATGCATTCTTACACTGACTTCATACTTTAGTATATCACTTTTTAATGCTACTTACTCCACGAATTCAACATATATTACAAAAGGATATAATAAAACTCCTGTTCAGTTTTGGTTCAATATTGTCAGTGGCCAACATCTGGCCACCATTTTCTTTGTTTGTTTTTGTTTTTCCAGGACTTCCCTATTAAGAACTGACTTTTCAAAACAACAACACAGACATATCATTATAAAAATGAGCTAAGTCACAGTGTCACTTCCTGTGCAAAAACAGAGACGAGCATAAAAATAAACATTAAAATGCTGATCTGACACCACAAATAAGAAGTTAAAACATGACAGAAAAAAGCTGATAAAGTAATAGCTGAACGTCATTTTCCTCAGTCCTGATTAAAAGAAGTCAACAGTTTCTGCATACTGTTTTCAGTCTTTTTTCCCAGAGCTGCAGGGCATATGAAATAAATGCTGCCGTTCCTTGTTCAGTTCTGCTCCTCAATGAACTGACTAAATGGTCTGATGACCTGAGGTGTCTCTGCCAAAACAGCAAATCTCAAATACATTCAGGTATTATAATGCCTAATAGAACAGCAATAAGGATTTAAATTGTATATTTTTACTAACAGGGAGCCAGGGCAGTGACATTTTGTGATATAATCCATCTTCCTGTTTTTGCTCATGACTCTGGCAGCAGCAAAAATTCAGCTTTGTCAAAAATCTAATTATCACATAAGACAAATTTTATAAAGGATAGAAAGGTTAGCCTCTCAAGGGTGACGTTTATCCTATCCCATGCTTACCATTCCTGCTTTTTCCTTCTATTCACTTTTCCATTAATATGACTATAGGACTTCGTGAACAGTCATCTCGCCTTCTGATTTTTTTTTTTTTGTGTGTGTATTTTAAAACGATTTGATGATATGTAACAAAATATTTCATTCTTGGAACTTTATTTTTCAATATCACCATGGGCCCTATTTGTGCAGATTAATATTTTAAAAGCAGAGCAAAAGAGAGTACTAATTAAAACACAAAATCCTAATGATTCATATTCCTAATATACCTAAAGTACTCTGCTAATTTTTTGACCAACCTGTGCTTTAGGTTCTTCCATCCATCCAACACATTTATCCTAAAATGATACTATTTATCAAAGTGTGTTGGATTTATCATAGGGTTTAGCTCCAACGTCCTCAGAGGATAAACATGTTGGTACAGTGCTACCAACTGAGCCTCTATGCTGTTCCAGCTTCAAACGCCTGTGGAAATGTATTTTGTGAGAAACAGAACATAACTTAGAAGAAAATGTTAAAATAAAAATTGTTGGATTTTGACAGACGAAAGTGTAAAACAGAAAGTAAGACGCGTCCTGTAAGGTCAGGTTCACTTCAAGGAGACGGACAGGAATCCCTCCAAGAAAAGCAGAACAAAGAGGTTCAAGTTTGGGAAGAACTGGTGTGAGCAACAGGGTGTTTATTTACCCTCTGACATTTTGCAGAGGAAAATATTTTGACCGTGGCATAACGTTCAGAAAACATTGCCTGTTTTGGTTGTCAATCATCCTTTATCTCCCCTTTCCAGTTATGTTTTCACACTTCCATTTTGTAGACAGCAGCTTTTCCTTCTCTTCCTTTTTTTTTGTCAGCTAAGATTTTATAACAAAAACCTTAACACAGCCTCATTGGTGTTATTTACATAGTAACATGATGGTTGTTGCTGTCCCCCAAAACTGACATTTCACATTTGTAATTGAGGTTTTGGAAGGCGTGCAGTGGAAGGAGTTGCTTGACATCACGGCTAATAACACACACACACACACACACACACACACAAAAAAACTCATAACACCTGTGACAATACTGTTTTGTCATTTCTGGTCAACAAGCAGCCTTGACCTCTTGTAACTTCTACACACTATTTTCCACCCTGTTTACCTAACACCAAACCACACCTACCCTCTCACCCAGTTCACTCTTTCTCGTTAACTTGAGGAAGCGCTCTGTGAAACGAGAAGTGATGCGTGATGCAATCCATTAAACTGGGATTGTGGTATGGGAGCCACGTGACCCCCAATATAGGTACATTATCATAGGGTTTAGCTCTAAGTGGAAATTCCAGCTCCACCTCATCCTGTTTGTGGGATGTATAACAAATTGTTCTGATCCTGGTTGTTGAGTAGTTTCCTTTCAGTAGGGGGTTGTCGTGGTGAGATATTGAATGAATAGCGCATTTATTGTTTGGAAAAACTGTGGTTGGGGGACACTGTGAGGTAACTAACTTAGCTTTTTTTTGTTGTTTTTTTTTTTTCTTCTCGATAATTACTTTCAATTTCGTTCTCTCCTAATGCTTATCGTGATAGCTTGAGCTAAAAATTTGTTTTAGATCCTGGGAATTCAATTAAGGCTCTGCATACGCTTAAGTATTCCTGATTAATTTATTAATTAGCTTTAACATTTATGTATTTACTTTTTTTAATTTTTTGCAGTCTACATTCCACAGCTTTGGCCAAATTTGTTGATGTTGTGTTCAAAGCTATTGGTGGTAAAAAAAAAAAAAGGAGAAAAAAAAAGCTATTTGGGGAACAATTCAAAAACGATTTCTTTTTCACTTTTTTTTAATCTAAACATCTAATTTCCCTTACAATAGACTTCAATCTTCCAAATTTTGAGGTTTTATTGCTGTCTTGTGCAAAAACAAAAAGAACACACATGGAGTTAAAAGTTTTCCCTTTTAACTCCAAGTTTGGTGTCAACTAAAAACCTTTCTTATTTTTCCTATCAGGCTGCAGAGCGGGGTGAATCTGCAGGTTTGCTTCATCAACGACAGCAGCAGCGACAAAGACAGCGATGCTGAGGACAGTAGGACCGAGACCAGCTTGGACACGCCGCTGTCACCGATGGTATGCACCAGCAGATACTCCCTTAGGCGTCCCCTAAGCTCCCCTCGTGCATCACAGTCGCATAAAAACACACCCCGGCTGCTGCGACTTTCCACTAATTCCCTCGCTTCCCCGTGCAGAGCAAGCAGAGTTCATCACTGTCGGACCGGGACACGGCGGAAGAGGACTCGGATCCGTTGGACGACTGCAGCAGCTTCTGGCGGGTGCAGAGAAGGCTGCAGGAGGAGGCACGGGTGGCGCTGGCACTGGCTCGACCCATGGCTCGCATGCAGGTGGAGGTGGAGAGGCAAATCCAGCTGCACAGACGTTCGCCTGTTGCCGACCTGGTTAGTCAGCGAGAAAGAGATAAGATTCATTGCTGCGCCTTTTATGAGACAATAAAAGATCCACAGCTAATGAAAAGGGGAAACAAGATGGAAATGGAATGGCTGCTTTTACAGTAAACACAATAAAGATGACATTAGGGACTTGCTGGGCTTCAGTAAACTGTCAATTGTCTGGTTTGTGTGTGCGCGCGTGTGTGTGTGTGTGTGTGATGCAAGAGAAAACCCCTGGTAAGTGAAGGCCAGCATGTTTGTCCCACTGTTTTTATAGATGGGGAATATTTGCAAGGCCCATTTAAAGTTGACGAATTCTTGAAAACAACTCGATTTTGCTACTGTTCTGATGCGCAACAATTCGTTTGTATGCGTCTTTCAGCTCCCTCATCTGCCCCACATCAGTGAGGGGTTGGTGAAGTGGAACCTGAAGCACGGGGACATGAGGGACATGAGTCTGGGACAGCTGCAAGTCATAACAAACGACTTACACTCACAGATTCAGAGTGAGTACGTCACACAAGCATGCATGTAAGCTCTTAGAAACCAGAGAAATGGGAGTTCCATGACCTTCCAAATTTTGTGGTTACCCATGTCAATGATACTTAAAGGCAGTCATATCATAATTTACTCTGGTACTTTAGTGGGCAACATATTAGTAAACAAAATTATTTTCAGTTGGCACCATTTAGGGGCTTTCTGACATAAAATTTTGATCATCTCGTGCAGATCTAAACGAGGAGCTGGTGCAGTTGTTACTAATGAGGGACGAGCTGCATGTGGAACAAGATGCTATGCTGGTGGATGTAGAGGACCTAACCAGGTATTCTTCCACTTTGTAGCAGAGATCCAGTGTTTCAAATGAGTGAATTTACGTGCCTTTAACTTTCGCTCTTCTCTGCTGCAGGCACGCGCACAGCCATCAGCGGCACCAGACAGAGAAAGCGGTCTCTAAATAAACATCCTTATCCACACGTGTCCTTTTGCACGCCATCCAGCCTCCCATGCCACAGACTGTTGCCGGTGTTTTGTGTTTTCACTAACTCGAGCCATGGTCGTGATGTTTGGAAAGCCCCCACTCCCTCCCCCCCCCAAAAAAAACAGGCCTATAGCATGAACACGCATGCAGTTTATCGCATCGTGTGACTCAGTCAGAAAAGCCCCAAACCAAAGTCAAAAGAGAATAAAGTCACTAATTTAAAAACTGGCACAAATGAGTTGGTGCAGGCTTCTCATTCCCACTAGAGACAAGTCATGTTGTATAATTGTTTGGATGAGGGGGAATCCTGTTGCCCAGTTTGTATTCTTGCCATTCTTTTAACATTTGGTGAATTTTGCACAGATCTCTTATTTTCGGGAACAACTCTCAAGCCTTGTTTTCCCTTTTCCTTTCAGGACATTGATTTAAACCTCTCAACGTGCCGCACCAAACGCTTGATTTTGTTGACGTGCTCTGTGTATTTGTAAAGTGTATCATTTATTCCACTATGAGCACTGTATCAAAGCCGTTTCATTACTGAAATTCACTTTTAGCATCTTCTGCTTGCAACAGATTTTACCGTTTTGTTTCTATCGATAGTGCAAGATAGTTTAATAAAAATAAAATAAAAATGGAGTCGTGTAAAAGTACAAGCCTCCAGATAGGAAATATGCAAAATCATGTTTTATGCTTTATTTGCTTATGCCGACCATAAAACATGTCAGTTCCATATTAACACATAAGAGTCAGAGAATAATCTATTTTATGTGCGTACATGTCAAAAGAGACTTTATTTAAAGAATGATTAAATCGATTTAGATGTTCGGTGTTTCCACACTCAGCTTTCTAAGAATGTCTATTCACACAAAGATGAACTTTATATTGTTTGCTTCATTAAGAAATGTACTGTACAACGATTGTAATAACAGATCCAGTAATAAATGTTTCAATTGTGAACTGAAGTGAGCTGCATTCAATTGGATTTCAGAGGAATTTGTTCAAAATGAGTGCTTTGAAAGTTTCAGAAACCACTAATAGAATGTGCGATTTCCTTGAAACCGAAAGGCGACGTGACGTCAACTCTCATTAACACATGTATTTCGTACTTTTAAAAACCAACCACTGCTGGGTTTTCGTCCTCATTCACACATTCACGCTTCTGACTGTGCGACAACTTTTGAAAAAGGGTTACAGGAAGCACGCGGGAAACCACTCTGATGAGAATAACTAGGTAACCTACAAAAAAAATGACATCAGACATTAAGAAATGGCAACTAGGGAAAATGGGGCTGAAAATCAGGCTAGTTACAAAAGTGGTTTTAGGTATAAGAAGACACTTTTGATTGGATGTTTTATGGGCTCAACAATGCTGGTTGGAAAAGCACTTAACACCTATAAACAAGAAGAATGAGGAAAAATATAAGAAGCCATGGGAAAACCAAATTTAACTTAAAAGATTCATTCGCAGCATATTTCATTGATTTAAATTTAGTTATTTAAAGGAGCAGTATTATGCATGACCCAGACACAAAGTGGCATTTTATAGAACAATCAAAGAACCGTTATTATACAAATGCTGTACTGTGTAGAGCATAACATAATTTGACACAACGAGGAACCAAGAACAGAACCTCTCGCACAGAATATTCATCTTGTTCACCAGTGCAAATACCGATTTCTGATCAAGATAATATCTGGCCTGCAACATACTGTCAGCATGCGACTTTATCTGGCAAAAATAAATGTGAACTGCTATTGAGAAGAGTAGAGATCAATAATTTAGGCATAACACCAGCTGTGTCAAATCAGACTGATATTTTGAAGCGAGAAGGCGCGCTTATTGTGCCACGTCGTGATGGCCGTTAGCCAGGAAAGGCTGCTTGTTGGTACAGCATTTTGAGAGAATGTTGCAAGAAGAAAGTGTAACAGAGTGGCAGACATTCAGTCTTATTCAACAAATTAAACTATGAATTCCAGTGAGGCTTGTTTGTCTGATTAAAAGTACAATTTGAAAACTGTAAAAGTCTTTAACCAGGTATTAAACATACTTTTATGAAACCCACATTTCTGCATGATAACCGTATGTTTATTGGTCTAATGTAATATTCTAATCCTAAATGTAAACCCACAGTCATCAGTCTGTGTCTAATCAATATAATGTGTTTTACTAGAACTAGTTTACTGACATAAATTAACTTTCAATAATATTCCAATTTACTGAATACAATAGTGTAATTGCACTGTGTGTGCTAGAGTAATGAATAGCATTAAAGGGTTATTTCCACATTTTGTAATTTCTGCACTTGAGCTGTTCTGGTTCAAAGTCTACAACAATTTTAAACATTTTATTCTATATGTCATACCATAAAAAGGGAACATTTTCAGTTTTCCTTTCATGAGAATTTCTTTATTATTGTTATTTTGACTGGATTTTTGTTTCAGGGTCAATATAACCATAATACACAACTGCATCCAATAAAAGAGTGACCTGTGGCCCTTGTGAAGCTCAAGAGCGTCTGCACAAAAGTGTTTCAATTAGAACGTCTCATTCTTCAAAATGTATTTGCTGCTTTTTTATTTAATGAAAATTTTTTTCTTTCTTTCTTTTCTCTTACAAGAAATGAAATACATCCAGCTTTGCTTTGAAAATTTTTGAATGGAGAATTGTGAGGCAGTATGAATGTGGAGGGCGAAAATAGCATCAAATAATATTCTCACCCTTCCTTTCAGTATAAATGTCAATGGTTAACACAAGAGTAACCTCACAGATTTGCTAATGTTATTTCCAGTTTCACCCTGACCTTCAATCTCTAAAGGAGGAATGACGTGACAAAGCACTTTCAGTTTCAAGAAATAAATTTAAAAAAAAAAAGAGAAAATCCCTACTTAGGGTATAAAACCCTTGAGGATGCCTGAGTTGAGACAGATACGCTCAGAGAATTCAACTCAAGTCCAGGATGCCACTCATGAAGCTCTGTGAGTATCAAATGATTTCTCTGTGTATCTCAGCAAGAAAATAATTAGAAGACTAGAGTTTTTAACATTACTGTGTTTATTTTGCTTTTTGTTTTTCTTTTATTACCAGCCTTCACTCCTGTGCTGCTGCTCCTGGCACTCAGCTGCCCTGCATGGGTGGTCAGCCGGTCACTACCACTGACGCCCAGCGGTCAGATGACCGACTCCTGTGTCTTTTATGCACGGATGCTTCTGGAAAACGTCACAAATCTTCTGGCGCCGGACGATCCGGTAGGTGACTCGGTGACGGTTGACTTCTACGTTGCTGCGTTTGGGGTGCTAAACCTCTCTGCTCCCAACAGACAAGGATGTTCAGTGGGTTGAACTGCACCAGGCACAACATGCAGCTGAACTTGAAGACCAACACGTCCACTGTGTGTTCGCCACAGGTACAGACAATGACATTGGCATTGCTTGGCGGTATTTTTGACATTCGAATGATTTATTTATAAAGAGAAGTCACAGAAGTTGTGCTGCATATCAACTTTTTTTTTTTTTTTTTTTTTTTTTAAATGAAAGTGGTTTTAATGGGTTTTTGTAAACTGTTTGTCCCACAGGGTTCAGTATGCTCTGGGGAAACTACATCAGCGTTTGATCGGGTAGGCATCTAAATAGCTACCTAATAAAGTTTTATGTGTTTAAATATATATTTTTTCTGTCAATAGAATTCAAGGCGTCACTTTTCTTGAGTCTGAAGGTGATGTTTTTGTTGTTATTCCGTGCAGGAGTCATGTTTGAAAGACATCGGGACCGACCTGAGCTACTACTACAACGTTCTCTCCAGTCAGCCGGATTCTGATGGTACTCTTGGTTCTTCTGTTCTCCTCCCCCTCAGAGAGCTCATGGAGGTTTGTCAAACATTATCACCATTGCTTTTTGAACTGATACTTGTTGCTTTGTAAGCATTTGTACTTCTTTTCATGCTGCAAACTGAACTCTACGGAAAAAAAAAACTGAAGTGATTTCTCTCTTTTTTTTGTAATCAACAGAATTGCTTTAGCTCATCTCTAACAGACTTGAGCTCAAAGGAGGTAAGCCTTAGCTGTTCTCTCAAAAACTAGCGAGAAACATATTTCTGATAAACCCAAGCACAACTTTACCAGACGAGCTGCTTCCACAAAGCCCTAATGATGCCTCTGTATTTCTTCAGGCTTCTGTGGACCATTCGAGCACCAACGGCTTCAATCAACGGAAGCTCCTCTGCAAGATCATGAAAGGCTTCCACGTCCGCACCATCACGATCAACCGAGCCATTGGCTACATGAACCTCGGTGAACACACTAACTGAACCCTCACCGATCTCCAGAGCAAGAAACAAGCAGCAAGGAACCACTTCTCAAACAGTTAAACTACACCGTGCTACTATAAAAAAAAAGAAAGAAAGAAAATCCAACTCTAAAAGAAACACTGAAGTCTATGTTTTATAATGGAATATTATTTATTATTTTCTTTGTAAGTCTGTGATGATTCTATTTAACATCAAGATGATGTGTGACAGTGTACTTTTATAAAGTATATTTTGGAACATGTGATATTTACATAATGTAATAATGTTTTGTTTTTTATTCGGGACTATTTATTTTAACTATTTATGGTGATGTTATTTACTTGGTTCTAAAACTGATCAAATAAACTTTATTTTTCCTGCATGATACCTGATGTTCTATCTTGTTTTTAAATCATTGATTCTCGCTCGTTTCGCAAGACAGAATGATTCAATTTGGAATGAAAAATGACAACTACAGTTAATAAAACCTAAATTTTATTTAAAAAAAACAAAAAAACAAAAAAGAAAACTGCAGTGCCATTCAAAAGAATGCATTCCCCCCCCAGAGTGTTTACATTTTGTCACATTTAAAACTACAATCCTCCAGAAGTGTCAGATGTAAGATAACACTATTTTCAGTTATTTTTTTTTTTTTAGCAAATTAAAATCCGAATATGTATCTGTATCTGTGTGGAACCATAACTACAAAGACTCTGCACACTACTACAATTTATTTCTTCACAAAATTACTCATGCTCAGCAAAACCGACTAGGAGGCACACGTAAACATCAGCTTTCAATTCCTGCCAGAGATTTGAAATTCGATTTGGGTGTGAATTTTGACTTACTGAAACACATTAATATTATTTAACACTCCACTGCAGCTCTGGCTGTACATTTAGTGTAGTTGTCCTGCTAGAAGGTGAACCTCCACACCAGTCTATAGTCTTTCATAGCCTCTAACAGGAGCTCTTTCAGGACTGTCCTTTGTTTTTCTTCACCTATCTTGCATTAACGTCGGCCATCTTCCCTTTATTTGCAAAAGAATTTTAACACCAGGCTTCATTCTCATATTAAACTGCTGTCATAGCAAATCATTTTGATTTCTCTTGATTTAGACTAGTATTCAGACTTAACATCAGTCTGTGGAGTTGTTTACAGTCCTTTATGTTGAGGAGCTGAGGTGTGAACATACCAGCTTTCATTTTCTCAAAACATAGTTATGAATTCACCAGCGCAGTCATAAGATTCCTGAACAGTCTGTAAATGAGCAACTTGACCTGTAAGTTGTGCACGTAGGTTAGTTGAGGGGATGATGTTTCGAAAGTGCAGGTTATCCACTGTCTGTTACTGAAAAAAATGTACTGAAAGTAAATATTTGGTTTTTTTGTGGCTGCTGAGGCTGAGAGAGACCTATGATGTCAGAGGTGGCTGCCTCTGTGGGAAGCAAGGATTACCCTTCTACAGAGTTTAATTCATCTTTATGAATTAAACTGAGGTAGGCCACCTGTTTTAAAACTACTTAAGTTAACCACAAAATCTCATATTAAAGTTACAATCTGTTAAAGTTTGCTTGGGGTATTAGCTCGTGAAGCTCAAAGTTAACAATCAAAGTTCAGCATATCATTTTGTTGAAGAAAAAAAACCATCTTGAGTTTTCCATGATGTATTTTGTCATTTGCTAATAAGCAAAACAGTCTTTGAAAATCACATCCTATTCAAATTTTTAATTGTCTGTAAATGTAGTCATCTGTGCTTCTCAAAATGTGATTTTTATCAACTTCCTAAAATAATTGCCAATGTCATTTTTTGTCAAGAAAAAGTAAGATCACCAGGTCTTTTTTTTTTTCTAAAGATCTTATAAAAACAAATCACTTTTGGCAAAAAATGACTGAGGCCCTTATTTTAGGAAGTTGATAATAGTAATATCACCTTAATAAATAATAAAGCTATTTTTTATTTTGTTCAATTCCGAATGAATATTAATACTAATTAATATTAATAAATTAATTATTAATACTAATAAAATAATACTGATTAATACTAATTAATCAATCTTAATTGATTAATATTGATTAATAAATCAATTAATAGTAAGTAATTGATTAATTAGTAGTAAACAGATCAATATATTCTGTAATATATTTATTAATATTTAATGAATAAATAGTAATTCATTAATATTAATTAAACATAACATTAATTGATTAACAGTCACTGATATTAATATTATTAGCAACATGATTAATAACATTTGATTTTATGTTGATGTTTACAAGCATTACCTAGGATTTACAAGAAGACCTTCATTTGTTTAAGCTGACGGTCTCAATCATTTGTTGATTTTGTTGCTATAAAAACACATGATAACAAACATGTAGAAGAATTTTCCTGTAACCACTACCTTGATTGTTTAATTCACCATGAACGCTTAGCTGTGCTTGCATACACATCATTTGGAAAGTCCAGTGTCTTACAAGCCGATAAGTCTAATCATCACTGGAAAAGGCTTTGGGGTTTTAATAGAACTATTACAAAAAGAGAAAAAAAAATTATTTTAGTTCCTCTTATCCAGCATTCTGGCTTTATATTGATAATATCCAGTGTAATCCAGCGAGCAACTTTCTTATTTACAGAAAAATGACAAGAAGGTGTTAAGGCGCCACCGTATCGACAACTTTTACCAGAGAACTATGTCCTGTATATCACCCAGTGGATGCCCTAAAATACCACTCATAAGAATCTTTCCCATGCATTACATGATGTGCCAATCTTTAGTCTTGGGAGTGACTAAAGTTGCGGGAAGGATGTTTCAAATGTGCAGGTCTGCAACCTGTTATTCATAAAACAGTACTGAAAGTGAATAGTTGGTTTTGTTTTGTCAGCTTTGGTTTGTATTGTTTCCTTGTCGTGTGAACAAGCTCTTCGGATGTTTGCGGTTGTTGAGGTTGAGAGGGACCTGTGATATCATCTCTGAGAATATATCAAAAGGAAAAAAAAAAAAAACTCAGGTACTCAAGATATAAAGTTCAATCTATTATTACTGCAAATTTATTTGCCATATTAAGTGATACTAAGCTGCTATATCTGGGCAGAAACCAGAAACCACAGATGTAAAAATGTTATATCGAACTGTTAGAAACTATTTTATTTATAGCAATAAAAAATGAGTTGTTTGGTCCCTGAAAAAAAAAATTACTAAAGCAATCAAGATGTAGGAGATACATATAAAATCCCCTGTGATTTCATAATTGTTAATCATGAAACATTTTTACTTGCTGCGATAATACACATCATGATTTTATTTTAGAAATTTTCATCAGCCTCACACTCATTAATTTCAATCTCACAAAATGTTTGCAAGGAATCTCAGTTATAAAAAGTTGCTACAATTCTGAATCATACGTAGTGCTCTAAATGTACAGAATTTCTTTTTCATCTAACTGTCATTGTTTTGGTCTTAAGAAAAACAACAAGGAAGTAGAAAGAAGGAAGTTACTAAATTTAACCATTCCAGTGTTAAAATGCAGTTTATTAAATTATATATCTGGTCTACTGAAAAGTGTATTTATTGAGAAAAGGAAACTAGTGAAGAAGCAAATCTTTGGTAAATGTATTTTTTCACTTGTCATATTTTGTTTCATGCTGAAATCACAGAGGACTTGCACTTCAACTTGGACTTTAAGACCTATTAATAACTACTTAGACATGATTTATTTGACCCGTTTATGTTCACCAAACACATATCATGGTCAAATATTACTATTATGTTCGTACACAAATAATGTCTAAAAAACTAAAACAATCTACCCATTACATAGCAACTCTGCCAAGCCCAGTGGCTTGAACCTAAATTGAATAAAAATGCATAAAAGCTGTGAAAATATTAATAAAGTGCTAAGCAGCATTTGTGAAGCTTTATAAAGTACTTTTGAATATTAACAATATTATGGGCATTTACTTAATCAATTGTTTAATTAACAATATTTCTTTCTTCAGACAACCCAACTTTAATTTTATTACAAATATGTTTGAAGAATCTCAAAGTCATAACAAGGTAGGTTATGTTTGTTACAAACTTATAGCATTATTCTTGGTTATTCACCGTCCCTGTAAACTCAAGAAATAATGTCATGCAGCTTTGTTGCCATCTTGTGGAATTTTAAGCGTACAGCACTTATGACTTATGAGCAGAAACTAACAAATAAATAACAAACAAACAAAAAAAATGCTAAAGAAAAAAAGAAAAAAAATTAATTATGAACTTTTATTCAGAGCAAAGTCGAGGAAAAACACGCTTATAAAGAGCTGGTGACAGTCATAAATAGGCAGGAGCCTTAATCACCTGCAGCTGCGGCTATATCTTTAGTGGACTGAAGGGCCACTATCTTCAAAAGGTGTCTTAGAATGGGTCGCAACCTGCGATGAATCGTATCCTGGTGGCTCATAATTTTTTTTATTCACTTTCCACGTTTACAGAAGGTCGGCTGGACTACAGCTGGGGTTCACGAGCAAGCAGCCCACAAGCTTTGGTCATAGGAAACTGGGTGGGAGGCTGTAGTCCAGCCTCAGCTGTCGGCCACAGGCAGCAGCAAAGCTCAGCAGAGTGCTCTACCAAGTCCAAGGACTCTGAAGTGCTTTACACCAGTCATTCACCCATTAATTGCTCTGATGCAGCCTGGTGGAACCAAGGCTGCCATTCAGTCAGCACCACCAGCCCCTCTGACCACCACCAGCAGGCAAGGCAGGTGAAGTGTCTTGCCCATGGACACAACTGAAATCAAACCAACACCCCAATGGTTACAGCAGAAACTCATTGCCCCATTCAATCTTATAGACTACACCACAGAATTTCCTGGGTAATCATGTAAAGATAAAATATTTAGT
Source organism: Poecilia latipinna (assembly GCF_001443285.1). Taxonomy (NCBI): domain Eukaryota; kingdom Metazoa; phylum Chordata; class Actinopteri; order Cyprinodontiformes; family Poeciliidae; genus Poecilia; species Poecilia latipinna. The sequence goes on along the minus strand of NW_015112932.1, from coordinate 108,353 downwards.
CACATTTTTTTATTGTGCAACATGTAATATAACACTAACCTCCTGCCAGTTTATGGGCCTTGGTATAAATTGCTATATCAATTTATTTAGCATTGGATTCCCTTGAAACCACACAGAGAGAGAAGTGTACATGTAAAGAATGCATTGTTTGCATCACAGATACAAACAACGCATCTCTGACAAGAGCAAAGATTCATCTGCAGTAACTTGATACTGACTCGTGTCAATTTAGAAGACATCCAGACATGCTTTTAAGGGCCACTTCCTGCCATTACAACCCACAACCTAATCACGCAGTCACTTTATCGATTACCTTTGCTAAGGCTATGATGTAACACAAAATGCTGGCTTCAACATTGCCAGTAAAACGACCCCATACAGATTTAGCTCCTTCCTTCTTTTTTCTGGGCAAAATTACAAAAGCATGTGCAGCGCCGTTGTATTTTGTAAAATTCAGAAACTGTCCAATGAGTAGTGTTGTTTTTTGTTTTGTCTCCCACCCCTCTCCTCCCATCAGTAAAAGGACATCATGTTGTGCTTTGTATCGACGTCGCAAGTGGATCAACGCATTGCACTGCGCTGACCCAGCTTGACCCACAAGTGTATACTAAACCTTATTGCAAATGGATCTTAGTTGCGCTCTTGCCAGAGAAGAGTTTTAGACCATTTGCTACGTCAGCGTCAGAGACAGCGTGACCCCCGCCCATTATTATTTTTTTTTCCTACCGGGAGGGCGTGTACGCTGTCCGTGGTCCTGAAACAATCCCACACCTCTTCTCGACATGACTTTCCTCACGCTGTTTTGGATTTGAAGACCATTTTTCTTTGTTTCCACGAGTCCAATTCTCGATTAGGAATTATGTCCATGAGTGGGTTTACGACTTACCAACACGCTGAACGTCTGATACGTCGGAAGGACTTCTGAGTACAATAAAAAGTTAAAGTCGGGCTTGTTGGAATAGTGTGTTTGTGAGAAGAGAAAAAAAAACTATAGGCTGATTGCCAATTGTTGAAAACCTAAGGCTCAAACTCAGAAACTTTAATCTGGTCGCTTTGTTTTCCTCTGGGCATGCGGTGACTTGTTGGTTCTCTATTTCTATGTTTCAATCCAGGAATCTTTCGACGCATCGTTCATCCACTCCTAAATTTTTAGAGCTTGAGAGTTTTTTTTATTTTGTTTTGTGTTTTTTTTATTGTTTGTTTTGTTGTTGTTTGTTTTGTTTGTTTGTTTTTTTTTTGTTGTTTTTTTTGGTTCCGATCCCAACAGATATGTCTTCCAACAGATGCGGAACACTGATCGTTTTCAGTGTTTGCCTCCTCACCCGCACACTTGTTTCCTCGATCCGAAGATGCGAACTGGGCATCTGCAGGGACGACCAGATCTGCTGTAAAAACACAACGTTCGGCTCTTGCTGCAAAACTCACGCGGACAAGACTTACTACAACATCGCCATGGTCACCCGGAAACTTTCCGGGGTGCTCATCATGCTGCTCCTCTTCGCCCTGGGATACTTTATCCAGAGGATGCTGTGCTCCAAATCCAGGCAGCACAGCCCGCCGCTAAACGGACAGCCGCCGGTCACTCTCTCACAAGAAATGCTCATGGAGAGCTGTTCGCGGGACACCTTGGCTGATCCACCTCTAGCTTCTGCTGCAGCTGTGACTCTGCCCACATATGAGGAATGTAGAGATCTCCCGACTTACGAAGAGACCATTAAGGACGGAAGCAAAGGACGAGCGGGCCCCTCCAGGATGAACGACGCGGACATTGTTTGAACATGCTTGAACTTTCATTATTTGTGATCTCCTGCTAATGTTTCTATTTTAGGACTTAAACTGCTTACTTTATGAATTCACCGCATTCCCTCGTCTGACCATTGCTGACATAATTTGCTTGTTTACTGATCAGAGTAAAATAAGTTGAGAAATGCGAATGTTTCTCCCCCGTGGCTTTTGTTGGAACATTTCCAGAAGGGCAAGTGTAACACACGTCTGTTTGAAGTTTAAATAATGTAATTCTTGATATTGCGTTATTAAGCAACGATTCGAATACCGGCTCCAGCTAGAAATAGTTGGTGCTAAAACAATATTTCAGTACTATGATTTAACTTCCGATTAAAAATTAAAAAGATAAAAATTAAACAATAAAATGTGCAATATATTTTAATCAGTATTTCTGAGCATAAATTATGTAAGATATCTTCAAAACATTGCAATAAAGTAAGAACATTCAAACTGATTTTTATTTTGTATGTTTACTCAACTAAGTTAGTTACATTTAACCTCATTTTCCCATTCTGGTATCTATTTCTACAGTAAAAACGAGACAAAACAAGGTTAGGTTTCTCCGTCCAGTAAAACTATGTTTCAGTGTACATTGCACACAGAAGAGAATTACTTTTTTTAAAATTTAACCTGTTTTGCCCTATTGAGATAACAGATCTCGTTTACAAACCTGGGCAAGACAGCAGCAGCATCAATAAGATTTCACAACAGAGTGGTAAATTAATAAAGGTCTGGAAACACTTTCACACAGACTCAGCTACCACAGCTTTAAATTAATCAGAAATACATATATATATATATATATATATATATATATATATACTTTTTTTTTTTTTTTGCCGATGCGGTTAGTCCAAGATTTTTCCAAGCATCAGATGTCGAAAACCCAAAAGCTTTCTTTTGCACTTCATACGCTTGGAATGACCGTTTTCAAAAATGTCCATTGAACAATGAATGTACTTTGTGTAGTCATATTTCAAAAGGGCTGTTTAAAGAGCATCCAGAACCAGCAAGGTGGACATAACGACCACTGACGATATCCGTCCACTTCTGGCTTCTGTCGAATACCAATGAAAACGTCTAGAAGAAATCGTATAATCAAAACAAAGTAATTGATGTAATTATAATCGAACCACTGTGAAACATGACTAGAAATGCAGGACGCTTAAAAAGTAACTTATTATACCATGCATTTTTGCAGTGTATATCCAGTGAACTCCACAGAACAATTATTTGCATAATATGACCGCTAAGTTTGCTGTTGGCGGAAATAAGTTAGAAGTGGTACATATCTTACATGATAAGCTTATTGTTTGCTATTCGATCGCAGGTAGTGCACCCTATCCTTGATATTGTCTTTGACCGCTCCAGTCTCAGAGGGGAGTCTGACCATTTGAACCACTCGCCTAAAAGCCTCCTCGACTCCGAACCCCGTCGAAGCGGAGCAAGGCTGAACGAGCCAGTCCCGACCCGCGCACATCCTCCTCATGTTGAACCTGTCCTTCATCTCGGTGACGGTCAGCGCACCGCTCACGTCCTGCTTGTTGGCGAGCAGAACGACCGGGCAGCCCCGCAGATGGTCGCTGCGCAGCGCCCTCTCCATCTCACTGCGCGCCTCGTCCATGCGCCCAAAGTCCGAGGCGTCCACCACGAACACGACGGCCGCCGCGTTTTGGTAATAGTCCTGCCAGTGTTCGCGCATCTTGTCCTGACCACCGACGTCCCACACGGTCACGGCGATGTTCTTCCTGTTTTTTCTGGCGTCCAACATCTCCACGTTAAAGCCGATCGTCGGGACGGTGGAGACGCTAGCGTTGTGCTTCAGTTTGTAGAGAAGAGTGGATTTTCCAGCGTTGTCCAGGCCCAGAAGAAGGACTTGAACCTGTGGTTTGGAGATCGGGTGGCCCATGGCGGCGTGAATTCACACAGACTCTTTAGTGGTATGAGGGGCAGCCGCATAACCGGCCTGGTGTCTTGTTTGCATAATGCGTTGCCCGGAGTTTAATAGATAAGCTATTATCTCTGTGCTGACTATGATTCACTGTACACTGATAAGTTGCGGAAACGGGGGCAAAGTTTCGACCTATCCTTCATTTGGAGTCACACGATTTTTCCACCAACCAAAAATAGTTTTATTCTTGACCACGTCTCTTTCAAATGTAACCATTTAGCTTACATGCTGCTAAACCTATGACTAAAAATATGCATTTAGACATGATATTTTTATGGGAACATTATGAAGGGATGAGTGATTAGGTATTTGTTTAACAGGTAGTGACGGTTGTTGAATAAATAAATGACATCCTACCATCCTCTTTGTGGTCATAAAAGCAGAATATTCCTTTTTGAACTTCACAAATCGAAACTGTGTTTTGAACAATTGCAATGTTTTGAAGATATCTTACATAATTTATGTAATAATTCAAGTTTGAGCGCCCTGAATATAAAAGCTTTTATACTTTCCTGTATCTGTTGTGTTCGAAACACCTGAACAAGCAACTGAACGTTCCCATTTCTCACAACAAAATCGATAAGGATTTTATTAACTTTAAATTATGTTTTAGAAAATGTATGCAACAGAACAAGACTTCAACTCAGCAGTTAAAGTGTATTTGAAACCACAAAAGTAAAAAAACAAGCACCAGATTCCATCAAAAAAGAAAAAAAAAATTTTATTTATAAGTGGAATCAGTAAATATGATGCTAATTTCAGCAATTATAGCACTGTTGGTGTGCAGACATATCAAACAGCCCTTTGGGGGTAAACAAACATCTCTCTTCTGCCCCTCCGTGTCAGAAAGTACTATAGTTAACACGTGACTGAGACAATAAATTTACAATTTTTAACAATTTAAAAATCCACTCAACTTAATGACAAATCCAAGTAATCATAAAATATTTTAAATATAAGCAATATTTGACCATCATGATACAAGACTATAAATCTTTACGCCTTCCCCTGATTGAGTATAAATCAAGTTGCATTAGGCAATTAAACTTAAATCAAGTGTGGAAAATGTTATTCATGGAGTCTGTGTACTCAAAACAACAGACGCTAAAATGTTCAATGTAGACACTGGTGTCAGACACACCACATCTTTCAGTAAGAACAATTTTAAAAATAATTTAAAAAAAACATATGCACAAATAATAAATAAAGTGAAAAGAAATGTGGTCAGACTTAAAAAAATGCACTAGTTCTAATTCTCAATGTTTTACATTCAAACTAAAATATCAAGACATAATAAATACAAATCAGTTGCATTTATTTTTTTCATTTTCAGTGCTCTAGCAATGAACATAAATAAATAAAAAGGAGAGAAAAATAAATAAAGCTCAGGTCAGACTTTGGAAGGTTCTACAGATACACATCCCAATCAAAGTGGTTCAAGCACTTTATCAGACTTGACTTCTCTCGTTGCTTTGACTTCTTTAATTTTACTCAAACGACTGTATCCATAGCAAAATCTAATGGATCAATGTAGATGAGCAACACATGGCAGTACACATGTAACACCGTGTTTGTAAACGCAGGCTTCTGCTTGCTCAGCATAACCCACAGTTACACTTAAATCACTGCAGTGATCGGTGTACAACCTCCTCCCCAGAGACTAACAGGCCTTCACGCCCACCCCGCTCCACAAGCTGCAGTGTAGCTGAGCATCAGCTTTAGGGAACCCAAATGAAAGGAACCTCGAACAGGAAGGTATTCAGTCACGGCTCGACTGATTCTTCCGGTAAAAATCCATGGCGTTCCATTGTTCAAATTCTCTTCCCATCAGGATCTGGTCCATTTTTCCCTCGGCTTCACCCAGACGCCACCAGTTGGGTTATCCATCACGTACACCAGTCCCTCTGTGTCAGGGCGACTCAGAGGCCAGGAGTGGGCTGAGGAGTTCTCCGTGGTCCGGGCAGAATGGCGTAGACATCTCATCGGAGACGGCACCTTCCTCTGAATGTGAACGACGGAGGACGGAGTAGGGGATGGATCCATTTTCGGGCTCATGTCTTCTGGACAACAGCGGTAGAAAATAACGCGGGCTTCGACAGAGGCTTTGGATTCGTGTTGCCCCATGCTGGTTGAAAACTCACGTGACTTATTGACGGCTCCCAAAATGAAGTAAATGTTGTTCTTTCTTCCCACAGGCACTCTTCCCTCTGTTGTCAATACCCTTCTGTTCTTTCGCTTATATTTGCCAAGTACACACGGGAAAGTAAAGTGTTCCGGTAACACTGAAGTGTGACACATTTTGCTTATAGGGCTGTTTGACACCAATGCGGGGGTAGCGGGAGGGGCGTGGGCATTGCAATAAGATCATGTTCAAGCTATATTAAGTCAGTCCACCTGCTGCACGCCGTCTCCGACCTTGAGTCAGAGGTGCCACCAAGGGGGACAATGTCCACCCCTATAAATAAATATGAAAAGGCTTGTTCCAGTTATTTTTTTTTTTTCCATGGTACAGAGTACAGTGACCTGTGAAAGTATTCACCTCCTTCAGATTGTTCTGTGTTTTGCCACCTCTCAACCTGGAATTAAAATGGAATATTTTCGGATGTGCATAATTTCATCTACACAAAAACTACAACTTTGAACATTTCACTTTCTTCTTTTTTGAGTTTGCTTCGTTTGATGCGTCACCCCAAGACTGCTATCCATTTGCCTTCCCTTGCCTTCTCATTTGGGCCCCCTTACAAAACTTACTGAGGTGCTGGAAGAGGTATTAGGAGTTGTGTACTCTCCTTTCAGGGCGACTTATCTTGCATGGATGACATTGAGAAGAAGCTATTTCTAACCCAACGGGAGCATAGCTGGTGCGGTCCGACAAGCTCATGCGTTTCCCAGCTTTAGCTCACCAGTAGTGACTCATGTAGGAGCCACAGTAAACTGACCGATTTACAACCATGTGTTTATTTAGACACAGCGTCCTTGTTATGAGCACACAGCTCATTCAAATTCCAGAAAAGGTGATGAAAAGCACAACAGGATGGCTTTATCTGATGACAACTGCTTATGTTTTCATGTTTCGTGCTCTTGAGCAAGGTACTTAGAACTAGCAGGTTCTAAATACCTGTGATCTTGCACGTGCTTTTTATCTTGCCACGTGCGAGATAAAGACATGTATACAAACACTGATATGTAAAGTACTAGAAATGATTTTTTTTCTGGCTTCTGGTATTACAGATTTGCTAAAAGATGCATATTTTATATAGATGAGCATAGTTTAAATACTCAGAATTCAAACTTCTCAAGAGTAAAATGTTTTTATTGTAAACTTCTACTGAGGTACAGAAGGACAGAGATTAAACATACAGTATGCAGATCTTCTCGATCTGCCAGAGACATCCAAAACTCAATAAATAAGGCATCAGGTAACCTGTTAAATAACAATAATAATAAAAAAAAAATAGCTCTTATGGTTGCACTCAGATGATAACATAGTCATGGTTTACAGTGTAGGAAGTGAAAGCAGTAGTAAATCAAGTGTGGCTTACTGGAACTTTCTCTGACATGTCGCTGCTGCCCGTGAAGTCAGCTGCATTGCTTCAAGAGCATATCCGCTTCATTACCAGCAGCATTCCCTTTATAGGCAAGGAGTTCACGATGAATCATCATTTAATTTGTTTCATCACCCAAAGTCTTGTGTGCTCATCTGGTCAAAAACTGCGCTATGACAAGCACTTTAAGTACAGTATTTTGTTCATCAACAATGAGATGGTGCAGATGGTGAAAACATTGAAAAGATGTAGATTTTTATGTTTTACAAACATAAAAACCTTTCAATATTCCTAAGGGTAGTGTTACTATTGGCTGATATGTCCAAATAACCATTAAAAATTGCGAGCACTCTGAAAAATCATTTTGTTTTCCCAGCTTTTAAGTGCATGTTTAATAAATGAACTAGGCATTTTGGCCATAATTTCTCTTTGAGTATCACCCACCTTCTGCAGACTTGAAAGAGTTAAAACAATCTGAAGGGGGGGGGGGGGGTCATTTTCTTGAAATTAGATTTCAGTAGGGGTCATTCTGCAAAGGAAAAGGAGAAGGAAAATTGACGGAAACCTTTTAAACAACTCCATCAAAGCCTGTTCACAGAAGAAAAAAAAATCCCATTTACATCGATGATCTCAGCTTTGCAAATCCTTTTTGGCGGTCACTTCCAGGAAAATCAACAACATACACATTAGCGAGAAACAACAGCCCAAATGTGGATCAGCTGACACAAAACAACCAACGTTTTTTTTTCTTTTTTTTTCTTTTTTTTTGTTGTGACAAAACTAATGTTGAAGTCAGGATCATCAAGAACTTCTGCCATGCTGTTTTTAATCCAGCCTTGAATGCATGTGTATCTAAAGAATGCATCTTACATGGGTCTGAACAGATAGAAATGTAGTGTATTTTGTGAAAAATCAGAATGTGTTACACCTATGTAGTATGTGTGTGTGTGGTTTGAGGCAGCCCCACTTTGTATAATCACTGTTTCCTTTTTATTCCAGTTTTTCTAGACTCTCTGAGAATGGAGGCACACTTCCCCATAAACTGCCCGCAAGTGTCATAAAGTGGTCAAATGATTATTAGCCAAAATAATTAGAGCAGCTCCAGAGCAGCTGGAGTCACTTAAAGCACTCAGCTGAGGCAATCAAATCTTCTTCAGCCTAGAAAGAGTGTCTGCATATTGTAGGTTGAAATGTTACAAATGACAAACGATAGCAACAAACGATAGTATAATTGTTTTATGGACTTGGTGAAATCTTAGATTACATATTAGGATAAAAAAAAAAAACTAAGATTATTTAAAAATAATCATATGCAAATTCTATTTTGTTTGAAAAAAAAAAAACAATTAACTATTTAATTTTTCATTTCAGAATTTTACACTTTTTTTGACTACTTTTTTGGAAGACAGCTTACAGATGTAGAAACATGTGCTTCTTAAGAGTTCGATAAGTAAAGGACCTCTAAAGTCACAGCAGGAGCGCTGTGTCGTCTGACGCCCTACCGGTCGTGTCGACAGCTTATTTATTAGAATCCATGCAGTTCAGCATGCATTAATGCTGAATGCATGCTGAGGGCGAGACTGTCAACACTAAACGGGAACCATTCAAGTATGCAGGGGGTAAGTTTCGTACACTCAAAGGTTAGATCTGTGCACAGCGTTGCCTCAAGTTAATTAAGTATACTGGATCTGCTGCAGCCTTGTTGTTTAATATGACAAATTGCTTCTGTTCAGTAAGAAAGACTAGATACGTACAATTCAGAGCATCATCGTATTACCACAAGCCCGTGGTTTTGCATTTACAGTTTTAGCACCTTCCTATAGTAACACAGTTTCTCCTAAAAGCATCCCGTAAAAAGCTCCCAGTGGAGTTGTACTGTCCATGTGCAATTTACAGTAAACAGAAGTAAAGCAGTCACAGTCTGGTATGTGCTGGTTAAGAGAAAATCCCCTGTGTCTGTAGTAGTTCTGTACTTACTCTGCACTTATGTTCTTTTTTTGTTTTTTCAAGAATTGATCATTCATACAAAGGTTAGTTACAGTATGTTTAAATGTCCTTTTCTGAATAAATTGACAATTGAAAAACAAAGCTTTGTTCTTACATGAGGAAATTTATGTGTCGACTTGTTATAGGTACACACCTCAGCTTTCCTGTAACCTTCCTGCTGCATCCAGACGAGGGGTTAAAAAAAAAATCCTTCTGATCACAGTGTGAGCTCCCCAGACCTACACACCGGCCTTGCTACTGCCCCCGGCTCCGCTTTTAAACTTTACCACCATGACTGTGATGTTGTCGGGGCAACCGCGGTAGAACGACTGGAGCACGATGCTCTTGGCGCCGAAGTGAGGCTCGTCCAGGCGCTCGCGGACGAAGCGCACTGCCTCCTCATTACTGAAGGCGTCCCAAAGACCGTCAGACGCCAGGATCATGAACTCAGGCTGCAGTTTGTCCAGGTCAAAGGTCATTATATCTGGGTCGGGAATGACCACGTTGAGGTTCTTGAGAGGGTAGTCGCCCAAGGAGCGAGACATGGCCAGGATTCCCTGAACTCGCCAGGATCCGTTAAAACTGATGAAGCCGCCTGCAGGTAAACATTAGTACAAAGTTATTACAGAAAAAAAATGTCTACTTCTGTTTTCAAAGAGCTATTAAAACAAATCGTGATGTTGTGATTATGACCACGAAATGGCTTAGCTGTTTTGCAACAAATAATAATAATAATAATAATAATAATAATAATAATAATAATAATAATAATAATAATAAAAGACCATTTGAGCAAAAGTCTAAGTACTTTGTAAAAAAAAAAGAAAAAGAAGTCTAATGAGATAAACTGATATCTAGTCTTGAGTTAAAGTGGGTAAAAGTTCTTAAAAAAAAAACTGAACTATTTTACAGATGAAATGGCCACCATAGATATTCCTAAATGACCTAATACATTTTAGGAAAAACTGGGAAAAACTTGAATAGAAATATAGAAGCTGCATTACATAATCAAAATGCAGAATTCGCTGAGATATGAGTGTGTAGATTTATTTATTTATTTTTCATTTTCCGATGCAGTATATTTTAACAGAATGCTATTTTGGATTCCCCCTGTAGATGGCAACAAAGAACACTAAAATCACACCGAAGGGTGTTGCAGTAGATTATGTTGGATGCATTGCAGCACTGCCTCAGCATGTACCTGCTCTCTTGATCCTCTTGCGCTCTTTCAGCTGATATGGCTTGTGGTCGTGTGACAGTGCGACGGCGTTCCCGTCTTTGTCGCACAACACTCCGCGAGAGTCTCCGACGTTGGCCACAGTGAGCTCTCTGTCTGACAGCAGAGCCATCAGGCACGTTGTACCTGAACGAGACGTTCAAAGGGAACGACAGAAACCAGAACATGTTTAAAAATCACATCATAAAAAATAAAAAATAAAAATCAAATATTTAAAATGTAATCAATATCTTGGTTTAGTAATTGAAAAATATTGTTGCTAAGAGTAAATGTATTTTCGTTTTACAAAAAAAAAATTATCTGAAAAGTGTATTTGCATCTTTTCCTGAAACTTTCCCTACAGGGTGTGTTTAGGATTATGTAGAACAGATTTTTTTTTTTTTTTATTTTTTACCAGAGATTGTTCTAGAGTATGTGATAAAAAAGAAAAAAAATAAATTATTGCGCCAAAAGTTTATCACAGTTTATCACGGTTTCTCCCTTCACTGGGCTGCTGCGGTTCACGTTAATTTATCCCCCTCCCTCCGTCCCTCTGTCCGCCCGCCTCCCCCTCCCGACCTGCTTCATCATGGTTGGCGGAGAGCTTGTCCAGCATCTCCCGATCCACAGCCAGGATGCGCTGCTCAAGAATGCTGGCGTAAGAGACAGCGCTCTCCCTCTTCTCCCTCTCAAAGGCCTGCAGCTGCTGCCTCAGAGACTCAGGCAGGTGGGCCTTGGCATAATCAGCTGCAGCCTGCGGCAGACAGGAAGCCAAAGGAACACAAACAGACCCACAGTGGCGATTAGAGATACGACAAGAAAGTGGAGGCACAGACAGAGCAGAGTTGTGCTATGCGTGGATGCCGTCAGTGAGCTCAGAAATGCCGTGCATGTGACGGAAATACGCACAAAGAGAACAAGGTTTGCTTTGACTTGATTTTGCCAGATTTTTGTCAGAACTTTATTATAAACTGAGCTGACATGTTTTTCTATGAGTCTTTGGGTATAGTTTTCCCATATGCCATTAAGCTGCGCTGAGCAAGCAGCTAGTCTGAGCTGAATCATTGAACAGCCTCCTCATCCTGCACAAACATCTACGTACTTGCTTCTTCCCTCGGTTTTCCTGCTAGAATTTTATTTAGACCAAAAAGTACAATTAACCATCTTAATTCCTCTCTTTTATACAGTCAATGTGTCTTACAAGCAGATGATTAAAAATAATTTCACATTATTCTTGGAGCTGCTTTCTGATGTGGCGATGTGCTTAAACAGTTTCCAGCAAATATGACCTTTCATGTGACGTTTGCTTTGAATTTCTATTTTCAGAAGTAAAGCTTCACTTGGCAGTGACTTGACTGCGCGCAGCACAAAAGACAGCCACAATGCTGCAGCGAAGTTACAGTGCTAACGATCGCAGCACCCCTCTCTTCAAACAGTTTGTCGTCATGCAGAATGTGAGATTGCAAATCCGCTGCAGCAAAGGTGTGTGAACCAGAGGAGAGGTATTAGGCCCGAGATTACGAAATTTTAGATAGAAACAAAATCCTACTTAACATGGGAGAAACATCATCACCTTTCTGCCCCTCCCCCTCGCCTCCCGTTCTGCTTAAAGGGTACTTGCGCATTATTTAATTGGATAGAGTGGTACTCTTGGAGACTGGATGAGGAAAAGAGCTTAAAGTGCTGTTTTCCATTTGCAGCAAACAGCAAAAAAAGAAGAAGAAGAAGAAAAAAACGGCAGGATTAATGCAGTTGCAAACCTTTTTAATAGCCAAAAGATTTTTACTGCTGGTGTATTTAATTAGTGAATGTAAAATATGGGAGCCGTGGTATTAAAAGTGGACTGATGTGTAGCCTGGGTTTCTTGCTGACATCACTGTTATATCAAAATGGCTTTGCTCCTCTCTCAGCCTATGGCTATAAACTTGAATTTGATAGAGCAAAGTTGTAAACGTGTGTGTGTGTGTGTGTGTGTGTGTGTGCGTGTTTCCACAACATCAGTCTCTGTAAATCAAGCTGTGAAAGCAGCAGCAGCTAGTGCTGACTTTCATTTTCAGGGGCACAACTCATGATTCAATGAATACAGCAGGGGAGGGAGAAACACAGACATGTCTAAAGAAAAAATGTTCTTTGTATTTTCAGGCCTGGGACACAACACACTGGTCTATTTCTCCTCATATGGCTCTGCAGGAGCATCACTATGTTCAACATAGTTTCTATGCATTCACAACTGATTCCAAAGCAGGAAACTGTCTTGATGCTTGAGAGGAGATAAGTGGAAAAAATATATGGAAAAATGGGTAAGCAAGTACATGCATACAAAAATATGAAGTAAACAACAAAAAGTAACCTGACATAAAACAATAGCTGCTGCTGTGAGATATTGCCATTGAGGGCGGGAGGGGCGTCGGACTGATAAGAGCAACAAATATTAGTTTGTAGGAATAAAATAAACAGAGAAGTCCAAATGAGCAAACACCAACTACACTGTGTCTGTTGCCACAGCATGTAGGACGGGCGCATCTGACATTTCTTGTAAACCAGACAAAAGACCATAAAAACGCTCCATTTCCGAGATTTAAACTTAAATAGCCATTAAAAGTAAAGTTTTATTTATTTTTTTAATATGTAAACAATTGGACAGTGACCAGAAATGGAAACTTTCAGGTTGACTTCAGCAGTTCCTCCGGTGTGTTGAAGGAAAAAATTGCACTAAATTTTGTCACTGAAATGACACTAACAACATTTTTCCACAAATATCAAAATCTCATACAATAAAATGCACTCATTCATTTATCTTAAGCCTGAGAATTAAAAGTAAGTGGCAGGTTCTCTGAAACTGACAGGAGGTTTTTCTATTTCTATTTCTAAGGTAGATATTTACAACTAATCATTTTCCAAACGGCCGTGCAACACTTGCAACTCTAACAAGTTTTATTTAGCTAGAATGAGGTCAACAATTGGTTAATGCGTCATACCTATGCAGTAACAAGTCATGCGAGCCAGAACACTGCAGTATGGACGTGTTGTGGAAGGAGACTCAAAATTAGCTTTATTCAGTGTCAGTAAGACGTTTAAAAAGGAGGGGAACACACACACACACAGTTGACACTCACCATGCTAACTGCTAAAAAAAGATACAGTTTAAGAAATCAACTATAGCAGTCATTGTCAAAAGTGCTTCTACTCATTACAGTCTAGAAAAATATATCTTGGAATGCTGCTAAAATTGTAACGAGGCTTTTCACAGAGAAACAGAAACTGTTAAGCAAGTTTCTTAAATATTCTCATTGAATTTTACAAACCGATTACGTTACATTTCTTAATATACAGATGCAGTTTTGTTTTCCAAAGACAAAAACAAAACATAGTTCACTTGCAATCCACTTGCAGGAGAAACTGTGACAGAATCAATCACTATACAAGTTTAACTATTTATTATTTTTGGTATAACGAGTGAGGAGTAAACAAGACTTGTTTCATGCACTGAAAGTCATGTGAAACTAGGAAGTGTTTTCATAGCCAGGCAGGGCTCTCACATTTAATTCAGTTCAGTTTGTTTATAAAGCGTCAATTCACGACAAGGAACTGTGTCATGGAACGACGGGCTCTAAGATTTCAATGTCAGGAAACGTCGACCAGCAAACAGAAACAGAAGCCGACTCTCTTAAATATTTAAGCAGCGTGAAAGCATATTTGTGACGATAATGTTAATTATAAACTTGTTTCTTGTTTGTTGCAGAGAGTACGGGGCTCATAGGATTCATCGTTCAGAGAAGTCTCAAACTACACACTCCCGGTGACAGATGGCGTCTGAAACCAGAGGTCGTCAGGCACAGCATGAGAAAATGCTGACCCTTGACAGTGGAGGGAGTGAATGAGGGACAAAAAGCACACACACATACACACACAGCACACAAAGCTCATTGTTACAACCCTTCAAGTCAACTCCCTGAGAGCCACAGCCATTGTTAGGGTGTTAATACAAGAAAATACAAACAAGGAATAAAAAATAAATAAATAAAGGGGGAATGACTGTTTGGTTTTAAAAGTTTATGAAAATCCAAATAGTCAAAGCAAATGATTTTTTGGTTAAAACTTTGTAATTCACAATTTCTCCCCTTACATGAGGAAAATGTTGCCTCCTCACACGAGGAATGTAGTTTCCCTGGCAAAAACTAGGATTTCGTCACATTTTGTCTTCGTTGATTCAGATCGTTGTTAAACTGAAAACAAACGCAACATCCACCGCATCTAAACTCACTGCAGCAGCTGTAGCGAAGCGGGCCTGCCATACAGTACCTCTCCCCCGTGACCGTCGAATATCCCGAATATAGACGGGTGGCTCTTGTTGGTGATGTCGGTGAGCACCTCGAACCGGTCCTCCATGTGATCCCTCCTGCCCTGTATGGAGTACACGGCCACGTTGTTATTCTTGAACTCCCACGTCTTGGAGAACTCCGCATCCAGGACGCTGAGGCCTCCAAGGCGGTCGTTCTGCATCATCTCCGCCACTTTCCCCTTCACCATCTTCACGGCATCCCGGCTGGACTTGACGATGGTTTTCACCTCGTCGGTGTGAAAGAAGTAGCTCCACAGCGCCAGACTGATACACAGCAGGAACAACGTCTCCGGCCTGAGAAGAAAATAGCGCATGATCCGACCCAAAAGAGACAGGAGCGTCATTGTGTCTCCTATCATCACACGCAACCGAACTGCAGTCTGACTACCCCTCCTCTTTTGGCACGGTTCACTCCATCCGCTTCGCGGAGCTGTGAAGAGATTGATTTACTATCACGATGACGGACAAAAACGGAATTTAGGCTCTGAAAACGCTTCTCCGTGGGGTGGCTTCTCCAGCGTCTCCCAAGCGCATTCGCGCACTAATCGGGTGGAGAACCAACAGAACACTCTGTCGGTGACTCTGACCGATGTCTTGGTCCTATCCTCGGCTCCCTGAACAGCTGCAAGGGAGCTGAGCAGATCTCCCAGGTCCCATCGCTGAATGGCCGAGTTTTTGGGTCAGACGCACATCGGAGAGCGAAATGAGAGTCTCAATGCTGTGACTTGGAGGTGTCCTCCTTTTCCGCCTTTGACCCCTTTTCTTAAATGTGTATTTAGCCTCCGTATTAATATTATTTTTTTTCACACTACACGCCTCATTTCTTGAAAATTGTCACGAGAAACGGGAGACGATGGGGACACAGCCGGAAGTGGATTGCTTGTCTTAATAAAGCTAAACACGCGACAGAGAAACAATAAGGTCTGGGCAGAGCTTTGCTAGAGAAGCCTTTATTCTGAAAAGACGAATCGGAAGTGGTTTCTACAATGAGCAAAGTGGCCCTAAAGTCCATAGAAATAATATAAGGATAGACGCCTCATGGACCGCTCTCGCATATTGTCGCTGACGAGATTTAGGGCGGCCATCTTGGAGCGGTACTCCACTCCACTCAGCGTTATGTGTTTAGCAGCACAATGACGTATCAGCGCATTTAATCGATCATAACACACTTTTTTGTTACTGTAAACCATATTCAAACATCTATCAAAGCTACATTTATAAACAATTGTATTTTTAAAGTATTTTTTAATTGTATTGATACATAGTTCAGCATATTTAAATATGCTTAGTGGGGAAAACAATAGAACAGGAATGGAATATTCTGATATTGATGTATGAAGAGCATATTACAAAGCACACAGCCGTTCATCATTTATTTAATAAATTATGTAATATCAATACATATTTATATAACTATACAAACACTAATAAAGATTAATAATGGCACAAATAAATAATGATTAATACTGAATTATATATATATATATATATATATGTTTTTCAGCCGACGAGTCCAAAATCCGATGTGATTCATCCGTGCTGCAGTGAATCCGTCTCTCTTTATAGATATCTCCCTCTTCTTCCTCACATCGTCTTTAGGAAACTTTCAAAACAAAAACGGAAGATTTAGGATGTATCTTACTTTTGACAGACTAAAAGGATATAAATAATAGTCTTTACCACCTGTGTAAACTTTGCCGGTGAATGTTATAACACATAATATAAGTTTTATAATATGTGTTATATTGTTTAATTTCATATATATGCCCTTGTGTCAGATAATCTAAGTCAATGTTAGAGAATAATTAATTTTTTTAGATGTACGGAATCTCAGCTAGCCTTCATAGCGGGGCTGAACCCGTATTACACCAAGCACTGTAGCTAATATTAGCTGGTATCTCGCCGGTGGACATAAATACAGTAAAGTAATATTCTAATCACAATATATACACAATAATATGTCCATCTTACTTGTGAAATGTTGTCTGTGGAGCCTTTACATCAATAATCCATAGATCCAAACAACAATATCCCTCAGTGCTGAGGCATCTTCTGCTGTTTTGATTGAGGAAAGTAGGAGGGCATACCGCCGTATTTCCTGCGCCGGAGCGGCCAATGCGGGGTCTACTCTTATATTATGTATGTGCTAAAGTCCATAGACATAATAAGCATATCTCAAAAGTAGCTAAAGCTGCTTTTGGCGCTCTACCTGCACAGATTTGTTATACGCATGGGAACTTCAATGTATTTGATTTGGTCAACATATTGAAAAGAAGGACGGAATCTATATACCACTTGACAGAATTCCTGCTGCAGAAATGAAGGATATAATAACATGGGGAATCTAAATGCCTTTACTCATTTGGCAATGGCTTTCATAGTGCATTGTTTGAGGAATCAGAATTCCCAGTCTCAAGGTTTTCAAGCATAAACTTGCCCATAACCTCCATGCTCTAAAATTCAGTCAGATTGCAGCCAAGATTAAACTCATGCACCATAGACAGAGAAATAAACAAAGTTCTTTCAGTTTGGCAGGGTAATAATGGAATACCTAAGACTAAACCTTGTTCCTGCATTTGAATGGCCCAGCCAAAGTCCAGTCTCTATGTTCTCTATGAAATAGCACCAAAGACCTAAGATCCATTCAGTTTAACTAAGCTTGAGCGTAGCTAATACTTTGGGGGTAAATCTTAAGCTTATAGCTGTTTTAGATTTGTATAGAAGCTGAAGAGCACATCGATGGAAAGAGCAAACCTCAAAAGGCGTTTGAAGAGATTTGCATGTGGAAGCTTGACATTAACGTCAGATATTCTGACACTTAATCAGTGTTAAATTTCCATTATGCTCCTCTGGATTTCTGGGCTGATTCTTAGGTGTGCTTGGTCAAGGAAGTAAATGGTTGGCTTGGGGTTTCAATGCCATCTGTTTCAAGACATTGATCCTCCTCCCACAGGGTGTACAGTGATCCATTGATCTGCTTTGAAGTACTGCCAGACGGTGTGATCACTACCCTTTACACTTGGTTTGTTATGAAATGCCTTTTACTGCAAACTGTGTCCGAACTTGTACAGCTAAACAAAATGCGTAATGCTAACAGAACCTTTTCTAAAATTGCATGTCTTCTTGTTTTCAGAAAAGCAAAACAAATAACTCTTTAATAGTTGATGTAGTCTCGGGGGACCGTATTCATATCCCATTTGCAAAGAAGAAGAAAGTCTGTCTTTGTACACAACCTGCTTTTGTTTCGTATCCATAAAGAGTCACACAATCTGTCCAGTCCAGCCCTCCTGCGTCTTGATAACCCTCCGTGTTTTGTTCTTTCATTGGTGTGAAGGTGCCGAAGTTGGGCCACATTAGCAATAAAAAAGAGAGGCTGTAAACACCACCAGTCCCTGCTTGGTTGGGATGGAGTGAAGAATCATCACAGTCTACATAACCAGGTAAATATATATTTTGCTTCTGGATGCTTTTCCTTGCTGCAGAGCTCCTTTCCAGAAAAATCTTGAAATTAAACTTTAAAATAAACTTGGATTTATCACTTTAAATATGAGTATTTTCAACACAGATGGGCTATTCAGATTCATGACTGAAATGGCATTGTGGTCAGAAAATATGAAGAAATACAAATGTTGATGCCAGCAACATGCTTAAGAAAGTTTTGAGCTATAAATCTTTAACACGTTATGAGCTACGTTTCCCATTATCTACACTTCTTGATTAGGAAAATGTTTCCTTTTGTCATGTCGAGTCCAGTTTATTTGTATTTGTATCAGCAATGAGGCAATTCAAACTGCTTTGCATAATAAAAGTATGTAAGGCATGTTTTTTGTGACAGGTACACAAACAAACAGACAAAACATATTACATAATGGAATATTACTTGTGAAATTTTAATATATCAGGAATGCTTCATGCAAAGGGAATCTTCCAGGTCAGTGACATCAGTGCACCCACATTCTATCACAAACTCTTGCCGTTGTATTTGTTACTGATAAATGCTTCAACCATTTCCAATTTCATAAAAAGCAAAAGTCCAGCAAAAGTCCAGTTTTTTTTTTTTTATTTTAAACTGAAATGACTTCTGCACAGATAATTTCAGAGTTTGTGTTCAATATAGGACTTCCATCGTTTTTATTTCAGTTCCACAATACGATTTTAGAAACAACAGCACCGTGTTGACTGGCAGGCTTTTTCCAAAGTGTGTCTGTTTTTGGTCTTTGGGATTTTACCACATGCTTTCTAAATCCTTTTCCAGTTTTTAAGATCTGCATGCTTTAAAAAAAATACTGTATTCAAATGTCATGACTGTAGGGGACAGAAAAAATATGTGGAGAAAAAGGTGCTTACGCCCTGGTACCAATATGGTGGTGGCAGCATTAAAAGGTAAACTGGTCAGAGTTTATTGAAAGTCGGATGAAAATAAACACAGGGACATTACTGTAGAAAACCTGAGAGAGGCTGTCAAAGCTTAGAGTCTTGGCCATTTGTTAGCTTTCTACCAAGACAAAAACCCTCCACCAGGGTACAATGAATGGCTTAGATGAAAACAAATTGCTGCGTTATGATAGTCCAGTCAAAGTCCAGACAATTTAGAAGCACACGCAAGGACACAACTGAACACAATACAGACAATTGACTTTCCTATTTTAATTTACAAAAATCAAAATAGGAAAACCTTCTATTATTATTCTTCCACTTCACAATTTTATCCTATTTTGTGTTTGACTAACATGAAATCATATGCAGTACTCTGACATCATTAGCTGAAGTATGACAAGATGTCGGTTTTTGCATTGCATTGTCCATTTAATGCCAAGAGTAATGGTTTGGAACAATAAGGAAAATTGGAACATGACCTTTAAACTTATTGTCAAAATGAGTCAAAATACACTGCAGAGGAAACAGCTATTCAAAGCACATCTATTTTACTCAAATATGAAACCCCTACTCATAAATATTAAACCTGTTGTGAAATATTTCACAGTAGTCCAAATTCATTTTAGTGAAAATTTGAATGTTATTTTTCATTTGAACGAGAAGATTGAACTCCACCTCGACCTATAATGTCGACAGAACCGACTTTTTGATTGACTTTCAAAAACGATGCCGCTCTTCTGAAAACAGGGATTTTTTTTTTTTTGTCTTGCGAATCTTTGAAATAAACAACCAGTAATCCATCTTCTAACTTCCACCCAATCATTCAGCATGCCATCCGCTGATCTCATCCTGGTGACCACTGTCTTTATGGCCTTCATTGTTACGCTCACGTCTGGTGCCAGGACCACACACTGGCCCAAACCTCAGAACACCAACAAGCCTCCTCAAACTGGGACTGGTGGCTTAGGTGGAGGAGGAAGGTCTGGACAGATTGCGACAAAAAACCCGTCTATCTCCAGCAGCCTGCACACAGAGGAAACAACTGGGTTTATGACGGACGGATACTCCCTGTCCCCAACAGACAGCAGCACCGTCAACAGTGAGGCTTACCCAACCGAGTACCTCGCTGATGCAATCCTGCCCCCTGGAAACGCCCCAGGAAATTATACTTTTGACTACAATGAATGCTTCTTCAATATGTGTGAGTGCTGTCCGCCAGAGAAAGGTCCCAAAGGACCGACTGGTGAACAGGGGCCGCCGGGGGAAAGGGGCCCTCCAGGTAAGATCGGATCGTTGTTGTCCTTTGAATAAAATTTTGGAGGCCAAACTTAATTTCTCCTCTTATTTTTAGGGTTACCAGGAGAAAAGGGAGAAATTGGACCCCAGGGTTCTCCAGGACCAGCTGGGTTACCTGGGCTCAGTGGATTAAATGGCGAGAAAGGTCCAACTTGTTTGCCACTCTATTTATGCTGTCTGCTTGTCACAAAAAGTTATTTTTGACATATGTTCTTGTTTTTTTTTTTTTTTTACTTCACCAAAACTGCCACAGGTGAAAAAGGAGATCCAGGGCCAAGCGGTTTACCGGGCTCCCCTGGACTGCCAGGGAAACCTGGAGAGAAAGGTTTGTAGCTTCTTCTTTCAAAAACTAGATTTGGATTCCCTGTCAAAACATGGCAATGTTGTTCTCTGTAGATATATTTCTAACGAGGCTGCTGACATGGAATTGGTACCACGTCTGTAAAAATTCAAGAAACCCAAAATATACAAAAAAAAAAAAATGAACATATACACAGTATGTCTGTAAATGATTTCATGTTAGTAGCACCATTACAGATATATTTTGGAGAAAAACATTGATGTGTTCCCTACTTTTATGTCACAGTATTTAAAATTAAAATGAACAAACATGCCTGTAAATGGTTAAACTGCATCCCATGATACAAAACCTTCTATAATTTCTCTCCTTCTTTTTTTAATTTTTTTCACATAAACTCCTCACATGCCGTAGGTGATTTGGGCCTCAAAGGAGAGAAAGGTGAAAATGGGATCAATGGGCTGAAAGGAGACACAGGAGAAAAAGGAGAGCCTGGTCACAATGGAACTATGGGCACCGTTGGGCCTATGGGTCCCCCAGGGACAGCTGGGACAAAGGGTCAGAAAGGTGAACAGGGACGTTTGGGAGAATGTCTACTTGGTGAGAGAGGACAGAAAGGTGATCTTGGTGATCCTGGGCCTCCTGGTCCAAAAGGTGAGATGGGTCCTCAAGGAGCAAAGGGCAGTGATGGTTCAAAAGGAGAAATGGGGCCAGCAGGAGAGAAGGGAGACGTCGGCGCAAGAGGGCCTCCAGGTGCAAGAGGAGTAGCAGGAATGAGGGGGGAGAGGGGAGTTAAAGGCGTACGGGGCCCCCGGGGCCCAAAAGGCGATCCAGGTGAGAGTCTGGAGCCGGCTCGATCTGCTTTCAGTGTGGGTTTGTTCCCAAGTCGGTCCTTTCCTCCACCCGGTCTGCCTGTGAAGTTTGATAAGGTCTTTTACAATGAGGAGGGTCACTGGGACCCGGCACTCAACAAGTTCAACGTCACACTCTCGGGAGTCTACTTACTCACTTATCACATCACTGTGCGCAACCGGCCCCTGCGGGTTGCCCTGGTGGTTAACGGGGTACGGAAAGTGAGGACGCGAGATTCCCTTTACGGCCAGGACATCGACCAGGCTTCCAACCTCATCCTGATGCAGCTCAGCGAGGGAGATCAGGTGTGGCTGGAGACCCTGAGGGACTGGAACGGGGTTTACTCCAGCAGCGAGGACGATAGCACCTTCTCCGGCTTCCTGATTTACCCAGACTCGACTACAAAAGCAAGTGCTATGAAAAAGATTTGAGTGCAACTTCTAACTTTACAACTGTCTTATTTTAGCTGTAGCTTGTAGAGGGATATCTCTCAGCTTATGTTTCTGTAAAATGTTGCAGCTTAAAATTCTTTTTTCTTCTTTTTTAAAGAGTTACTCTGATCAAGCCAATTGCTTTGCATGTTTTATTACACTAGGAGAGAGCATCATTTTTTATTTCAGATTTTGTTGGTTGAAACTGCATTAAAATTACTCTGCTTGAAAGAACATTCATGTATGGATTTTCGTTTATTAAGAGAGGCGGTACTAATTTCATAAAGGATTTGGGATTTCAGTAAGAAAATCACATCAATTCTTGAGACCCTAAGTTACCGCAAGTAACCACTAGAGGGCATAATATGCTCATATTTGGCAAAAAAAAAAAATCATTACTGGGGACCACAACGTCGAGTTTTGCATTAAAACACAGGCAAACAGGTTGCAGAAAGAGACTAAAAACACGATATGACTGAAATGTAATATTTGAATCTAGTCACTCGAAAAAGTAAAAATTAACTTAGCTGTCTGCAAACAGAGAAGGTTAATACATCAGCCTTAAACACAATACCAGTCACAGAATTGGATGGAAAACACTCAAAATGTTTTTTTGTCTTTTACTTGATTCACAAAGACTTGGTCTGACTCATAATAGTTAAGTCGAATTGTCTTTCTATAATTAGAATGGAAATACGAATATTAATCATCTTGGCTTACTCTCCTATTAACTACTTATGTCTAACACCAATCAGAACAAATCTGTCATGATAACTGTCAGGCAAACAGATTCTGTGCATGGGGGAGAAAAGCCTCCCAATGCTCCTGAAAGACACACCAGAGATTTAATGCAACTGAAAAACATACTTATTACTCATTTCCTTCAGTTTAAAATAATTTTAACATTACATTCACACACACACGTGTGTGTGGGTGTGTGTGTGTGTGTGTGTTGTATTTAATATTGTGCACACAGATACTTTTATGAACACTGACAGTAGTTTTACTCATTATATTTGGGAAACAAAAACTCAAACTTATGGGTTAACAAAAGGAGAAATATGTTGTTACTATGACTCTGTGTCTGTATCTGTTCCTCCAGGTTCATTACTATCTTTAACTTTGCTACCAAATAGAAGAATATGTGGTTGCTGTCGTGTTTTTTTTTTCCTAATTTAATTTACCGCCAAGCAGTTTTTACTGCTTACCTTCTAAATCAGCAGGACAGCTGTAGTTAGATTTTTGAAATATTAATTTAAACCCCACTTTAATCAATTTAAGTTTGTTTAAAGAAAATTATTATGTTGCTTTTTTTTCCTGACAATATAAAGGAAACGATACAAAACTAAACCAGCGATGCCTGCATACCACAGGAATTTAAAGATTTTGCTACAATTTCTATAAGTTTTAGTAGTCTGGATTTTCCTTTTTGCTGAAGAAGCGTCGTCAAATTCCACTTATTGATGAATGAAAAGCAAATTATGCGTGTGTATGTCTTCACTGACCTGAAATAAAGCTTAAAAAATATGAATGCACATAAACAATGCAACAGAACCTTTCCCCTTTCTTGGATCATTTGAAGCTATAACATCTTTTACAAACTAAATAATATTAAAAACTTTATTTACAATTGCATGTTTTGAATCACCTCAAGCTGCAAACTAGACATACAAAACTGTTTTACATTTTGTCAATCCAGTATATTTGACAGCAGTTATCCACATGTAAACACTTGTGGAAATGTAAACAAAACCTGTTATAAAAGATTTTATTGTCTTCCTGTTTCCTCCAGTTTTCAAATGGAGTCTAATCACTAAGGGTAATGTTAACCACAACTGTTGACTGCAGGGCGTGAACACGTACTTGCTACAAAATTACCATGATGCGAAACATTAGGAAGAAGGAAATGATATTTAGAATGCTGCATTTATGAACACCATCAAATGAGCTTGATGTGTTCTTTAATACATGAATACAGAAGAAACCACGGACATCTGCGGTCACATCCTCTGTTGACAGTAATAAGAGTTAATTGGTAGAAATAAATTAATATGCCTTATGCACATCTGTTTGGCGCAGTTTAGATATATTTTGCGTCATTTCTTTGATCGAATGATACTTGTTAATTTTGCCTTAACGATTTATCTGACTCACAAAGAGAGAATGGCCATTAAAAAATAAATAAATAAATAATAAAAACACTGTCTATTTTAATACCACGATATCTCAAGGAGAACATTCATAATTAATTAAGAGTTCTCCATAATTAGGGGAGCGGCATTTGTAGACATTTACGTAAAAAGACAGAAACAGCAGTGATACCTGTTAAAGAGGAAGGCCCATGACATCTCCATCCACTGCGGAAGAATCCAGAGTGTTTGTCAAATTTCCATCTCATTCTTGCTGCTGCTTGTGGTGACGGCAATTTATTTGTGTCAGTTTGTTGAAATGTTATTTTTGCTTGTTTGTTTATGGACACACACACGCACGCACGCACGCACGCACACACACACACACACACACACTCATGTTTGAGTTGCTATCTTTGTGGGGACTTTCCATTGACTTCCATTCATTTCTACAGCCTAAACCTTACCTTTACCCTTTTCCTAACCCTAACCATCACATTCCTAACCCTAACCAAAACTCAATTCATACCTTAGCCCTAACTCTGACCCCTGACCCAAAAACAGGGTTTCCCTGGTCCCCACAACACAGTATATGTCAGGAAAATCGTCCCCACAAGGTATTACAAACAAACGCACACACACACAGAGGCATAAACGTGTGCAAGTGTCTAAGTGTGTTTGTACATTTTATGTATTTTCAACTACTCGATGTGAAAATATAAATAACTACCTTGGCGGTGTGTGCAGTGTAATCTGTTCCCAGCAGGCTGGATTCCCCCTGCGAGAAAGACAGTATATTGTTCCTGCAGCACCGCAGATAACAACTCATTAGCATACTGAATCATTTGGCTGCAAGAGCCACTCTGCCACCCATCTGCACAGAGCTGATAAACGTATACACATACACACTCATATACACAGCTCGCACCAACAGATCCATGAAATGCGGACGTATACACACCGGCCCCGTTCGCACGTACACACGAAAACACATAAGCATGCGCTCTCTCACACACACATACACGCTCTCTTTCACTCCCTTGCTTTCAGTCCCTCGTATGCTCCCTCTATCCTATCCTTCCCCCTTTTGTGAGCCTGCGTCTTTTCTGAGAGTCAGGAAAAACTGAAGCAGGTAAACGTTTGGCAGGCATTAACCTAGAGAGCCCCTCGGTGGAGTTGCAGCTCAGCCAGAGCGGAGCGCAGGAGAGGTCTCCAAACACCTGGTAGTCTCTGATGCTCTCTGGAAGCAATTATAGCCTTTGGAAATATCTGAGTGCTCAGTGTTGAGGTAGTAGGATGGTGGCATACCCTGTCGCGCAAAGCTAAAGTCAACTTCACCCAAAAGCTGCTTTTTCGCGGATTCTTTTTATTTTATTTTGTTAGTTAAAAAAAAATAAATAAATGATGTTAGTGAAACAGCAGTGAATCTTCCACTGCTCAAGAATCTTATTCGTGTTCAGCGAACGCTTGATCTGAACATCTGTGTTAACAAAACGCGCAGACGCAACAGTGAGCAAACGAGCGCAGCGAAGGCTGTAAAAACTCACTTTCACAATGGCAGGATATCCTGTAGGTCAGCAAGCCATGGTTACCTCCACAGGAAGTTGTCACTTGTTGGGGGTGGAAGTGAGGATCGTAGCTTCCCAGTGAGGGAGTTTCTCTGAAGAGGTTGTGGTTTTAAACTTTACTCCGCGTTCAAATGAAGCGGGAAATAATTGCATGGCATCGCACTTGCCTGCTCGTTTAGATAAGTAATTTATGTTTTACTGCCGTGAAACAGAAAGCGAGACGTAGTGAGAAAACCAAAGGTAAAAGATTTGGGATAAAAACAATAAGTTCTCGAGCTATGAAGTTATCCAAACCGGTGTGGAGCCGGTTTGGATAACTGAACTGAACTGAATTGGATGAACTTTAATTAGTCAAATTAAAATGAACTGAAATAAAGATGAGGTGAGCTGCAATTAAATAAATGACATTGATCTCAGTTCATTAAAATTGAAGTGAATTGAGTTCAATTTAACTTAACTAACAAAACGAAACAAAGGAGAGGTATTATAAACAGAGGTAAAGTGAACTGAACTGAATTCATCTGAAGTAGAATGAATCTAGTAGGCAAAAAGTAAATGAAATTAACTCAGTTTGACTGAATTAAATCATATTAAATAGAATTAAACTGATTATACTAAGTTGAACTAAACTTGGATGAGCTGAACAAATGGAACTAAACTTAATCAATCTGACCAGACATAAAGACTCAGCTGAACTAATCAAAACTGAATTTGAGTGTATTTAGCTGGAGTGAAATGATCTGAACTGAACTGAATTGAAATCAAGTAATCTGAATATAAGCACTGAACTTAGTCAAAATGAGTAAAATTGAATTGAACTGAATTGAATTGTGCTGGCGCTGCACAGTGGTGCAGTTGGTAGAACTGTTGCCTTTCAAAACTGTCCTGGATTCAAACCTAGAGACTTTCTGCACATTTATCGGTTCTCTCTGGGTACTCCGACTTCCCCCAACAGACAAAAACATGACTGCGATGCTTATTTGTCTTTCTGTATTGTCCTTAGTGTGCATGCATGGTTATTTGTCCTGCCTGTTTCTCTGTGACCCTGCAATGGACTGGTGACCTGTCCATGGTCTACCCGACCTATGGCCCAATTACTGCTGGAGACAGGCACCAGCTCCCGCAAGGATAAGCGGGTATACAGAATGGATGAGCTAAACCCAAATGATAGCAGAATAAAACTGTAACACAAACATATTAAAATGAATACACGCCACAGTAAAAAATTCAAATTTTCTCTGTATATTTTATTCTGTTTTTTGTATAAAATCCATCCCTTTAACATTGTAATATATTTATAGATACAGCTATCATACAACAAATATGTCATTACCAAACGTACAATGTCCCTTTACTGTAATTCATAAAATACCAAAGGTACCAAGATAAGCTACCAGATTCTGCTACAAAAGCAGAACAACCAACAACAGTGAGGAACACTTCCATAAAACTGCTGGTGTTCGCATGGTAATACTGCAAAGTGGTGGTGGGAGGGGGGGTAGCTGTGGTGGGAGTGTACGTGTACACGTAAAATGCGGAAACAAAAGGGACTTATTTGTGTACCTTGCTAAACTACATTGCATTATAGTTTAAAAAAAAAGAAAACATTAAAACATTCATATCAAAAGGACTTAATGAGTCATCTCAAGATTTCATCTGACCCCTGCTTTTGTACACTTTAAGAGCACTGTTTATATTGTACCTCCACAACAATTCAAATACATGTGGTTTTTATTCACACACAGCGTAATTGTTTGACTATTGAAATATTTGGCTTGATTTTCTAATCACCGGGTGTGACAGAAGCGGTACCACATTTGATGTACTTCCATCTATATGTTCACTTGTTATAGCGTCACGTGTAGAGTTGAATTTCTGTTCTCCCTTCTTCTCCAATCCTATCTCTTCAAAGAGAGTTTTGATAGTAAACCCATTCACAAACACACTATGGTACATCTGAAACCTTGTGACTGGAAAGTCACTGTTATTATATTTTGCAGTGGAAATATAATACTATTTACAATACATACGTAACTGCATCAGAGTCCCACCTGTTCCACTGTGTTAACAGCCTCTCGCAAACATTTATTTTATTATTATTATTCTGCCCTATGAAACTTGTTCCACTTACATCTTTATGTTTATGTCTTGGCATTTTGGACCAGGCTCCCTACAAAACTGTTCAAGCAAAGTGGATCAATACCATATTATGCACCATTTTGCAATCAATGGCGACTGCAAATTTAGCCCAAAATGAACTCCTTACGCTTAACGTCCTCTAAATAACGAGTGTTTGATTTAAAATGTTTTCTTTCATTCTTTTCTTTTTTTTTATATAGTTTCATTTCAGAGGGTGTCTTTGGAACTTTCAACGCGTAGAAGCTTATAGTCCGCAAGGTTGGTCAAGAACATGGCACATGCACGATTTACAAGTTCAAATTTAAACCACGGTATTTATCGTCTTTCCCTTTCGAGTGAGTTAACTCTTCCTAAACTGATTACTCCAAGGTAAAAGGTGTTTGAGGTGTTCCGAATCATATGTAATTGCTCTTCTCTAGTCTTTGATGTCATGACTGTGCTCTCCTGGTGTCAGCATCATCGTCGAGTGGAACCATCTAATGGGCGTCCGTTGCGCCTCAGATCTCTAGCCGCTAGGTGCAGTGAAGGTCCGCGGGATGCTGTTAGAGTCCTTGTAGCCGGAGGTGAGTCCTGGTCCTCCATGAAGCTCTCGGGACTCCCATCCCCGTCCCCATCAGGTAGGCTACCACAGCTGGAGCCTGGCGACATTGTCTCCAGAAGATCATCCCTCGCTAGGCCCACCACGGTTTCTTGATGAGGCGCACCCTGAGGGCCTCCCTCATGGGTTGGGACACCAACCAGCAGCCCCGTGTCTCCGTCAGTACTGTTGCCAACATTTCGCCCTCCGTCCTGGTCCTCCAGGAGGTTGGAGAGGAAGCTGATGTACTTCATAGCAAGTCTCAGGATCTCGTTTTTGCTCAGCTTCTTGTCCGGAGGGTGAGTGGGGATGAGTTTGCGGAGCTCCGCAAACGCACCGTTTACATTCTGTTGCCGCCAACGCTCACGGCTGTTTGTGAAAATGCGACGCACAATCTTAGGCTGGCCAGCTGTTGGAGAGGACGGAAAGAAAGAAAAATACTGATATAAGGAGTCTAAGGTGACGCAGCAGTGAAGCAGTTAAAACATGACATTCAAACATTACTGAAAACGTGGATTTTCAAAAGCAAGCAAGTTATAAAGTGCTTAGAAAGTGTAGCAGCAAACAGGAAGCACAATATTTGTAAGGAGAAAAAAAAATAGAAAACAATCGCAGTAATCAACATTTGCACTCAGTATAACCAAGGATTATCATATATAAGACATTATTTATTTACTGTAGTTCGACAAACCTCAAAAATAATTGGCATTTGGAAGGGTGTGTTTACCACATCCTGAAATAAATGATTATTTATTTATTTATTTATAGGATGCAAAAAAATAATAATTTGCAACATTCACATAAAAATAGCAAAACTGTCCTCCGTATCCTGTTTTCAAATTTTTGATTTTCTTTGCCAAACCTCAAGAATGAAGGTAGTTTCTGAGGTTGAGTTAACTATATAGTGCAATCTAGTGAATTTGCATTCGTCTACACACACTTGAAAGCTTCTCTGAAGATAGGGAAATAAAACTTTATTTGAACTATTCAACTCTATCTCTTACATGCTGGTTGCAACACTATCTTTTGTTCCGCCCTAAAGTTTTAACAACACAAGATTTTGCTTGCACAAATCTCAAAAGCAAAATATGTTTGGGTTGATCACTTAGCCCTGTTCTGCAATCCATAATCAGTTTTATTTAGTTAAACACACTTCTTTGAAGGCTACTTTGAAAATAGCTAAATAATAATAATAATAATAATAATAATAATAATAATAATAATACACCCAAAATACCCTGCCTCAAATATCAAATAGAAGTTGAAAAGTTTTTTGGAGTGGATGTTAACTCCTTTCTTCAATCTAGGATTTTTTTTTTTTTTTAATCAGATAGACTCAAATGCTTTTTGCATGTAAAAGTACGATCTAAAAGATTTGACTTTCAATTGTGGATTTTAGGAATAAAAGAAGAAAGTGCTTTTGTCTGTCATACTGCAACAATAAAGTCTGTATTATAGGGGAGTGTTTAACTCCCGTCATTAAAACTATGAAATTAATTTCACTTTTATTTAGATCATCTTCAAAGCTTAGATACAGGTAACAAGCAACCTTAAATATCTAGCAAAACTGTCCTCAGTACAAACAGATTTTTAAGGGTACGAGAAAACACTCATTTATTTTTTTTATTTTTTATTTTTATTTAGACACACTGAGATGCTTCTCTGCAGGTAGTCATATTATTCCACCCCCAACAGATGTGTCTTTTTTTCTTTTCTTTTATTTTTTTTTGGTTATTGTTGCTCTTGGAACACACCCAGCCTATCTTAATCCTTCAGCCCACTCTGCAGTAAAACCTTGGCATGGAGGCAGCAGCACCCGCAATTCTCCTCCCCTTTATGACAGTGAGTGGGCAGCACTGGAGAGAATGTTTCAAATCAAATCAACTCCAAATTTGCCTAAGAATGGCTTGTTTTAATTATACGCAGGTACAGGTATAGTAATTTGTTCTGCGAAGTAAGATTTTACAATTCTCACGAATTGAGAATTGAACTCTTTTATTTTTATTTCCTTCCTATAACCCCCTCTTTGCAACGCATCTTCTGCAACTCTCAGATTGGGAATAGTGTACGTCCATGTCAAGGGATGAATGACAATGGAGATGAGGGAGGGACACTTGGGGGGGAGGGCAGGGGAGGGGAAGAGGGACTGTACTGGCAGAAGGAGCACACAGCAGAAGTGCATCTTACCATACTTATAAAGATCTAAAATGCGCCTACCCTCGTCGAGTTCAACCTCATAAGGCGCCGGGCGGCGCTTTACCCTGTTGCTGGGGTACATGCTGTACTGCTCTGACTCTCCTCCAAGACTATAAAAAAAAGAAAAATAGAAAACAAATACAGGTTAATTGATGTGGCAATGTGAGAAAACTCGGATTTCATCAGGAGAAAAAACATCGCTGCGTCACATCAAAAGTTTTTACACCCAGATGCGAAAGTGCATTTTCCCTTAACAAGTTTCCGTCCAAACGTCAAAGATAAAACGTGCATTTAAAACAGTCGATATCTTTCCGACTTCAAAGGTACCTGTTGATGGCGGCGAGAGGCTGCGCCAGATTGTAGAGCATCGCCCGGGCCGGGACAGGGAACGCGTTTGGGCTCAGCTGGACCATTCGAGCGTCGTCTCGGTGCGGCGGCGGCAGCGGCAGCGGTGGAGGTCTGCGAAGTTCCGTGATCGGCACCAAATGGCTCTCCGTCCTCTGCTCCAGTGCTTTTATAGCGTCCCTCCTGGAGAGCTCGATCACCGGCACTTCCCTTTTCAGGTCAAGGGCGTTGAGAGAGGCAGTTTCCCTGGCAACGCCGTTGATGATGATGCTGATGCTGGTCCCGTTGCTCGAGTTCTGCAGCGGAACGTCATCCGTCTCCTCAGCCCCTTTGAAGCTCCCTCCCCTCTCCTTCTTGTCCGCCTCCTCCTCCTCCTCCTTCACCCTCTCACTGGCATCACCCTCCTCCCCCCTTTCTATCCTCGGCTTCTCTTCCTCCTTGTATCCGTTGTGTCTGGAGATGATGGCCGAGTCTTCTCGCTTTCCAGGACCGGATCCCGCGTCGGGACTTCCAGGACAAAGCTCCTGCTCCCGTTTTTCCATCATTTTTGAATCGTGACCCGCTTTTACAGTCCCACAATGTCCTAAGTGAAAATGTCCTCGATTAATATAATCGTTACCTCACACAGCAAGCATTTGCTCTAGTTTAAATCTTAAATAAGAGTTCACTTGAATGATCTTTTTTTTTTATCTTACAAAGCCTTTATAATTATCCAGACATTAATAATTACCACGTTTAGACAATGTTTGAGTTATTATGAAACAAAAAATGAAAAAATAAACATTTTAAGTTGGAATTAACCGTTTTATTTCCTTTTGATCAATACATTTTTCACTCTAAAAAAAAAATCAATCGGACGATCTTTCTCAACTGAAAGATTTTTTTTTTAATATAACATGTTATGTTTTATTTTAGTGGTCAGTTTACCGAAAAATCACCTTTGCAAACAACAACAAAACCTGCCTGTACAGGTCGAGGATTCGATCTTAATGTTAAAATTCTTCACTGTCTAAATTCGGCAGACTCGAATAGGCTAAATAATTTCCCAACCACATGAGCTTCGAGAGGTATTTTTATTTGCGCAATGTCTGGTAAGTTATACTTTGTAATACTATGCTTGATTCACGACAATGCAGCCCACAAAGAGAAATGTCTTTTTAAGTGAGACAAAAAAATATATATGTCTAATTGTAATTCGCGTTTTGTAGATTAAAGAGTATATTATTGTAGCTCTTTATTAATGGGTGAAAATAATCAACGTTCATACATAATGAAGACACTATCTACACGGGAGCTTAGTAGGCTATTTCTGCGTCGAAATAAAATCTTTCCTTTTCTTCTCGCTAGTTCTGAAATATTCCAAAGTAGCTCGGATTGGGTCGTTTTATTAGCACTAGCAGCTAGAAATTAATTTGTAGATGTATTTTTATGTATTTACTGGGAAGGCCATAATGCTATTATTGCTACAAGGGAGCGCTAAGGTTTTGACATTATGTTTATCACCCAGTATATGTCCGCGTAAGGTGCTTTCAGGAGTAATCTAATGGGAAAAAAAAGCTCTGCTAATATGAAAAACGAACAACAGACTGATTATAATAGACGCGGAGTTTTTTTTATTGTTTCTGGGGATTCTCCTACAGGCCTCGCATCCGTTCCCTCCCCCCCCCCAGTCTCAACTCGATCGGACAAAACTAGAAAATATAGACTAAATATGTCGCTCATTATAACAACACAATAAACCCAACCGTATCCCTACCGCAACAAGAGGAGCGACGCCACGACGGTTCAACGTGGAGAGGGAGTTTTTCGCACTTACCGTTTCAGCCGTGTTGTTGATGTTACTGTGTAAGTGGAGCCATTTTGTGAGTGGGTCATCCATGTCTGAGGTTTTTCTTTTTTTTTTTTTTTTTCCCTGCCAGTTTATGGAGCTGTGTGTGTGTATGTGTGTGTGTGTGTGCGCGCGTGTGTGCAAGTGTAAGTTATTCCCCGCCGCATCCAGTGCGCTCCCTCTCTGTATGGGGAGCGGAACACAGGCCGCAATGTGGCCGAGTGAGATAAGCGCACGGCAGCGGCCTCTTCATTCCCGATAAGCTCCTAAACCCATTATTTATGAAATGATTCATTATTATTTGGCTGTCGTTGGGGCTATATAGTCTTGTGGAGGGCAAGGCATTAAAAAAAAAAAAAAAAAAAAAAAAAAAAAAAGAAAAAGCGCAACGCCCTGAAAAAACGGGGGGAAAAAGAGGGGAAGGGCGCGGGGGGGGGAAAGAGGGA